>NC_134483.1:349484513-349621029 GCF_040206685.1 Ascaphus truei
GGGGTGGGGATCTTATATATATACATACATACAGTGTTCGACAAATCACCCAAAAATCTACTCGCCCAACCAAAAAATCTACTCGCCACCTAGTCCCGCCCCCAACCCTAGTCCCGCCCCCAACCCCGCTTTAAAATAAAATATATAAATAAAATACATTTAATACATTCCTAGTCAGAACAACATTCGTTTATGACATAAATGTATTTATTGTATTACATTATAGTACAATTAGTCCTTGTTACGTGTGTGTGTGTGTGTAAATGTCGGATCTAGAAATAAAAGCCAGGTTGTGAACGACTAATTTCCTGAACCCCTTAACCAGTGTCTGGACGTCCCCGCTTCACAATATCTAAAGCAGCAATCCCGCCTGGGATCTTACCTGATCTTCAGTCCCTCAATGTCCAGGTACCTCATTCCCGCAATGTTATACATTGGAGGGGAGGTGTTCCCTACCTGTCTTCTGGGTTAGGGGGGGTTCCGATGTCTTCCGTGTGAAGCTTGAGTCAGATCTGGAAGAAAGCAGTATAGGTTATTTCGGTGTAGTATAGGGCAAGTAAGATATACAGGCATACCCCGGTTTAAGTACACTCACTATAAGTACACTCGCGAGTAAGTACATCACGCTCAATAGGCAAACGGCAGCTCGCGCATGCGCCAGTAAGCACGTCCTGAACAGCAATACCGGCTCCCTACCTGTACCGAAGCTGTGAGCAAGCGGGGACACTATAGAGCCTGTTACAAATGCCTTATTTACATCAGTTATGCACTTGTATGACGATTGCAGTACAGTACATGCATCGATGTGGGGAAAAGGTAGTGCTTCACTTTAAGTACATTTTCGCTTTACATACATGCTCCGGTCCCATTGCGTACGTTAATGCGGGGTATGCCTGTATAGGGTAAATAAGAGATCCAGAGTGTGGGGGGGGGAGAGAGAGAGAGAGGGTGTGGGGGGGAGAGAGAGAGAGGGGGAGAGAGAGACAGAGAGTGTGTGGGGGGGAGAGAGAGTGTGTGGGGGGGAGAGAGAGAGTGTGGGGGGGAGAGAGAGAGAGTGTGGGGGGGAGAGAGAGAGAGTGTGGGGGGGAGAGAGAGAGTGTGGGGGGGAGGGAGAGAGTGTGGGGGGGAGGGAGAGAGTGTGGGGGGGAGGGAGAGAGTGTGGGGGGGGAGGGAGAGAGAGTGTGGGGGGGAGAGAGAGTGTGGGGGGGAGAGAGAGTGTGGGGGGGAGAGAGAGTGTGGGGGGGAGAGAGAGTGTGGGGGGGAGAGAGAGTGTGGGGGGGAGAGAGAGTGTGGGGGGGGAGAGAAAGAGAGTGTGGGGGGGAGAGAAAGAGAGTGTGGGGGGGGAGAGAAAGAGAGTGTGGGGGGGAGAGAAAGAGAGTGTGGGGGAGAGAGAGAGAGTGTGGGGAGAGAGAGTGTGGGGGGGGAGAGAGAGTGTGGGGGGGAGAGAGAGAGAGTGTGGGGGGGGGGAGAGAGAGAGAGTGTGGGGGAGAGAGAGAGAGTGGGGGGGAGAGAGAGAGAGTGGGGGGAGAGAGAGAGAGTGGGGGGATAGAGAGAGAGTGGGGGGATAGAGAGAGAGTGGGGGGAGAGAGAGAGGAAGAGTGGGGGGGAGAGAGATAGAGAGTGGGGGGGAGAGAGAGAGTGTGGGGGAGAGAGAGAGAGTGTGGGGGAGAGAGAGAGAGTGTGGGGGGGAGAGAGAGAGTGTGGGGGAGAGAGAGAGAGTGGGGGAGAGAGAGAGAGAGAGTGGGGAACAGAGAGAGAGTGGGGGAGAGAGAGAGAGTGGGAGAGAGAGAGAGAGTGGGGGAGAGAGAGAGTGGGGGAGAGAGAGTGGGGGAGAGAGAGAGAGTGGGGGAGAGAGAGAGAGTGAGGAGAGAGAGAGAATGGGGAGAGAGAGGGGGAGAGAGAGAGAGGGGGGAGAGAGAGAGGGGGGAGAGAGAGAGGGGGGAGAGAGAGAGAGTGGGGGGAGAGAGAGAGAGTGTGGGGGGGGAAGAGAGAGAGTGTGGGGGGGGAAGAGAGAGAGTGTGGGGGGGGGGAAGAGAGAGAGTGTGGGGGGGGGGAAGAGAGAGAGAGTGTGGGGGGGGGGAAGAGAGAGAGAGTGTGGGGGGGGGGAAGAGAGAGTGTGGGGGGGGAAGAGATAGTGTGGGGGGGGAAGAGAGAGTGTGGGGGGAAGAGAGAGTGTGGGGGGGAAGAGAGAGTGTGGGGGGGAAGAGAGTGTGGGGGGGAAGAGAGAGTGTGGGGGGGAAGAGAGAGTGTGGGGGGGGAAGAGAGAGTGTGGGGGGGGAAGAGAGTGTGGGGGGGAGATAGAGAGTGTGGGGGGGAGAGAGAGAGAGTGTGGGGGGGAGATAGAGAGTGTGGGGGGGAGAGAGAGAGAGTGTGGGGGGGAGATAGAGAGTGTGTGGGGAGAGAGTGTGGGGGAGAGAGAGTGTGGGGGGAAGAAGAGAGAGTGGGGGGGGAGAGAGAGAGAGTGGGGGGGAGAGAGAGAGAGTGGGGGGGAGAGAGAGAGAGTGGGGAGAGAGAGAGGGAGGGAGAGTGTGGGGAGAGAGAGTGGGGGGGAGAGAGTGTGGGGGAGAGAGTGTGGGGGAGAGAGAGAGTGTGGGGGAGAGAGAGAGAGTGTGGGGGAGAGAGAGAGAGTGGGGGAGAGAGAGTGGGGGAGAGAGAGTGTGGGGGAGAGAGAGAGAGAGTGGGGGAGAGAGAGAGTGGGGGAGAGAGAGAGTGGGGGAGAGAGAGAGTGGGGGAGAGAGAGAGTGGGGGAGAGAGAGTGGGGGAGAGAGAGAGAGTGGGGGAGAGAGAGAGAGTGGGGGAGAGAGAGAGAGTGGGGGAGAGAGAGAGTGGGGGGAGAGAGAGAGAGTGGGGGAGAGAGAGTGAGTGAGGAGAATGGAGAGAGAGAAGAGGGGGGGGAGAGAGAGAGGGGGGAGAGAGAGTGGGGGGGAGAAGAGAGAGACTGTGGGGGGGAAGAGAGAGTGTGGGGGGGGAAGAGAGAGAGTGTGGGGGGGAAGAGAGAGAGTGTGGGGGGGGGAAGAGAGAGAGTGTGGGGGGGGGAAGAGAGAGAGTGTGGGGGGGGGGGGGAAGAGAGAGAGTGTGGGGGGGGGGGAAGAGAGAGTGTGGGGGGTGGGAGAGAGTGTGGGGGGGAAGAGAGAGTGTGGGGGGGAAGAGAGAGTGTGGGGGGGAAGAGAGAGTTGGGGGGGGAAGAGAGAGTGTGGGGGGGAGATAGAGAGTGTGGGGGGAGAGTGTGGGGTGAAGAAAGAGAGAGAGTGGGGGGGAAGAAGAGAGAGAGTGTGGGGGGAAGAAAGAGAGTGTGGGGGGAAGAAAGAGAGAGTGTGGGGGGAAGAAAGAGAGAGCGTGTGGGGGGGAAGAAAGCGAGCGTGTGGGGGGAAGAAAGAGAGCGTGTGGGGGGAAGAAAGAGAGCGTGTGGGGGGAAGAAAGAGAGCGTGTGGGGGGAAGAAAGAGAGCGTGTGGGGGGAAGAAAGAGAGAGCGTGTGGGGGGAAGAAAGAGAGAGCGTGTGGGGGGAAGAAAGAGAGAGCGTGTGGGGGGAAGAAAGAGAGAGCGTGTGGGGGGAAGAAAGAGAGAGCGTGTGGGGGGGAAGAGAGAGAGTGTGGGGGAGAGAGAGAGTGGGGAGATAGAGGGGAGAGAGAGGGGAGAGAGAGAGGAGAGAGAGAGAGGGGAGAGAGAGAGTGAGAGTGTGGGGGGGAGAGACAGAGGGAAGAAACGGTGGGTGACACACACAGAGGGTGGGTGACACACACAGAGGGTGGGTGATACACAGAGAGAGGGTGACTGACTGACTGGGGGAGGGGGGTGACTGACTGAGGGAGGGGGGGTGACTGACTGAGGGAGGGGGGGGTGACTGACTGGGGGAGGGGGGGTGACTAACTGGGGGAGGGGGGGTGACTGACTGGGGGAGGGGGGGCTGACTGACTGGGGGAGGGGGGGGTGACTGACTGGGGGAGGGGGGGTGACTGACTGGGGGAGGGGGGGTGACTGACTGGGGGAGGGGGGGTGACTGACTGGGGGAGGGGGGTGACTGACTGGGGGAGGGGGGTGACTTACTGGGGGGGGGGGTGACTGACTGGGAGGGGGGGGTGACTGACTGGGGGGGGTGACTGACTGGGGGGGGTGACTGACTGGGGGGGGTGACTGACTGGGGGGGGGTGACTGACTGGGGGGGGGTGACTGACTGGGGGGGGGTGACTGACTGGGGGGGGGGGTGACTGACTGGGGGGGTGACTGATTGGGGGGGGGAGGTGACTCATTGGGGGGAGGTGACTGATTGGGGGGGAGGTGACTGATTGGGGGGGAAGTTACTGATTGGGGGGGTACCTCTGGTGTCACACACATACACACACACACACACACACACACACACACACACACACACACACACACACACACACACACTTTTGGGGAGGCACGTCGCGAGGTATCCCCCAGCGGCCGCCCCAGGGGCAGTTAGCCCCGCCGTGTCCGCCACTGCCCTGCTCCCCTCGCCGGCTTGTCTTCACAGTGTGCGGCCAAGCAGCTTTACAGACTGCTTCTTCCCCCCAGCCCGCGGCGGCATGAAGCTAGCTGGCGGGGAGGCGGCAGGGTAGGTGGGAGTCACGTGGTTGGTGGCCGATGCCCCTCCCCCCGCACGCCAACCGGGCTGCAGCAGTGGGGACCTCCCGCCCCGGGCAGCGATCGGTGGATCGAGGGGGAAGGGGACAGGAGTAAGGTAAGGGGACAGGAGGGGGGGACAGGAGGAGGGTAAACAGGCACAGATATATTTTGCCTTCCACGCTTTATTAATCGCTCTTCAATCCCCCCACTCAGCTTTGCTTCCCCTACACTCGTCTCCGAATGGTATGATCCCGCTTCGGACTGTGTTTAGTGACGTCGCAAGGTGGTGGACCAATTAGCGAGCGGCAGGAGGGACTTTTAAACAGTTGAGCTGTTACTCGGCGCGAGAGCAGTCAGTGGGTTTCTGGCGTGACGCGGGGAGCTGGCGGTAGTAACGGGTTTGAGCTTTGAATCCGCGCGGTCACAGGAGAGCAGTCCCGGCGCAGCTATGTCGGACGAGGACGCGGTGAAGGTTTGCGTCCGGCTCCGGCCACTCATACAGAGGTAACGTGGGGGGCGGGGGTCGTGTCTGCGTATATTTAATACAGTATATATTAATATATCTCATGTTTTACTAGGAAGTAACACATTGAATTACATCTCGTTTTCAAGTATGTCCTGGGCATAGAGTTAAGATGACAAATAATACATTGTTCCATAAGTGAAAAGAGTATACATTATATACAAGACATTGCATGCACAGTTAAAGATAATATATATATTGTAGGCGTATGTAACAGAAATGGTGAAGAAAAAAATGTGAACTAGCGCTAAAGTGTAATACACAGTGTGATATTAAAAAACTTATAATAAAGGATGGCTGCCCGGTGATACTGCCAGTACTAACAGAATAAACCAAAATAAAGAAAAACCTGGCGCCAAATAGTCAGTGGAATGTCCTGTACTCCTCAAGGGATCCGCACACTTGCTCGACAGACCATGAAAAGAACACAAACAAACAAAAATCATAGCGCAACACTGTAGGGTAAGCAGTACTGCACTAATACACACAAACAGTTAAGAATCCTAGCGATTATTAAAATAATTATTTATTAAAAAGAACTATGCCAAGACCGACAATGGCAAATACAAGGAACCGCAGGTCATCCGGAGCACAAAAATTGGAGCCCTACTTACATACAGCAAGGTTTAAGTTCGCATGGTAGGAACAAGTCCTAGGTAGAGATGATCTCCCTGGCGGGTGATGCCTCTGCTCCACTGCGGCTCAGACACCAGTCAGTCCTTACGATGGTAACCGGAACAGCTCCGGCCGTGGGGGCTGGTGTGCGGGGTCCACAGCTCTGCACCGCGTGTAGACACACGCCTCACTTCCTCCTACGGAGCAACAGGAAGTCTCTGCGCGCCCGCGCGCGATAGTGCCCGTTGCCTTAAAGGAACAGCTGGCAGGCTGAAGGGAAAGTTGGGCTCCAAGGCCAAATGTCCTTAAACGTCCAAAGTCAGTCAAATAGTGGCTGTGCCACTAGCCCTACGCGTTTCGTAGATGTCACTCTACTTCCTCAGGGGCTGAGGAAGTAGAGTGACATCTACGAAAACGCGTAGGGCTAGTGGCACAGCCACTATTTGACTGACTTTGGACGTTTAAGGACATTTGGCCTTGGAGCCCAACTTTCCCTTCAGCCTGCCAGCTGTTCCTTTAAGGCAACGGGCACTATCGCGCGCGGGCGCGCAGAGACTTCCTGTTGCTCCGTAGGAGGAAGTGAGGCGTGTGTCTACACGCGGTGCAGAGCTGTGGACCCCGCACACCAGCCCCCACGGCCGGAGCTGTTCCGGTTACCATCGTAAGGACTGACTGGTGTCTGAGCCGCAGTGGAGCAGAGGCATCACCCGCCAGGGAGATCATCTCTACCTAGGACTTGTTCCTACCATGCGAGCTTAAACCTTGCTGTATGTAAGTAGGGCTCCAATTTTTGTGCTCCGGATGACCTGCGGTTCCTTGTATTTGCCATTGTCGGTCTTGGCATAGTTCTTTTTAATAAATAATTATTTTAATAATCGCTAGGATTCTTAACTGTTTGTGTGTATTAGTGCAGTACTGCTTACCCTACAGTGTTGCGCTATGATTTTTGTTTGTTTGTGTTCTTTTCTTTGCATGGTCTGTCGAGCAAGTGTGCGGATCCCTTGAGGAGTACAGGACATTCCACTGACTATTTGGCGCCAGGTTTTTCTTTATTTAGGCGTATGTAACAGTTACAGATCAGTTTAAATTTTGAAAAAACTTAGGCTGGTGGCGGCCGGGGGAGTCTCCGCTAGGCGGGCCGGGGGAGTCTCCGCTAGGCGGCCGCGGGAGTCTCCGCTTTGCGGGCCGCGGGAGTCTCCGCTTTGCGGGCCGCGGGAGTCTCCGCTTTGCGGGCCGCGGGAGTCTCCGCTTTGCGGGCCGGGGGAGTCTCCGCTTTGCGGGCCGGGGGAGTCTCCGCTTTGCGGGCCGGGGGAGTCTCCGCTTTGCGGGCCGGGGGAGTCTCCGCTTTGCGGGCCGGGGGAGTCTCCGCTTTGCGGGCCGGGGGAGTCTCCGCTTTGCGGGCCGGGGGAGTCTCCGCTTTGCGGGCCGGGGGAGTCTCCGCTAGGCTGTTCCAGTTTTGGGGTGCATGGTAAGGCCGAGGCCCCGCTGCATCTGACATTGTGCCCGCACTGCATGCAGACGGTGCATGGAGAGGCAATTGACCACTACCTGTGGTCCGTAGGGAGCGGGAGCATGGTTTGAGCAGAGGGCTGCAGCGGGAGTCGCCCGGGCTGCAAGAGGGTGCAGCGAGCCCCCACACATGCCCTCTGCTGCCTGCTCTCTGTGACTGAACTCTGGATACTAATGTGACCGTATAAAGCATCGAATAAACATTGGTGGAACACAGCCTAGGAAGTAATAACAAACACGCATGAGCTGTATACAGACTGCCTCCCCGGCCTCCCGGTAGTGCATGGTGATAGTCCACAGTCAGAGGTGCAATGATCAATTGACCCGTGTAGCATACAGGGGAAATAATTACGGAAGCCGGTATCGTTAGATGAAAGTCCCATCAAGCAAAATGCCAATGCTGGGGGTGGTGTTACTTGTCTACATCATGGGGCTGTTATATAGTGGTCGCGCTCTCTCGGCACTTATAATTGGCTGTGGTTAGTCAGCCTTTATATAATGGTGTGTGTAATAAAAATTATTTTTATTGTGCAATGGTTTTGTTTTTTAAATATTATTTAATACATTAATTCACACAATACATACACGCAAAAAGCGTGCACAGGCGCCCGCACCTACTATAGGACAAGCCTAAGCAGTCATATGACCCTCCCCAATAAATCACCAATGAGATAAAAAAAAAAAAAAAAAAAAAAACTTTTGCTAGTCAAACATACCTTACTAACTCCTTCCACATTACTGTTGGAGGCACTATTATTAACCCAGTAGCACAAGCACGCTGCCTAGGGTCACACTACTCCTCTCACATTCAAAGGGTAGCTAAAACCTGTTTTTTCCTCCGCAATATAACTAAGATGCGCCTTTTCCTCTGTTGCTCGACTGCTAAAACTCTGACTCAGGCCCTCATTCTCTCCCGTCTCGACTACTGTACCCTCCTGCTGCCTGGCCTTCCTGCTGCTCACCTGTCTCCCCTACAATCTATCCTAAATGCTGCTGCCAGAATCACTCTACTCTTTCCTAGATCTGTCTCAGCATCTCCCCTCCTGAAATCCCTCTTCTGGCTTCGATCAAATCCCGCATCTCACACTCCATTCTTTTCCTCACTTTTAAAGCTTTACACTCTTCTGCCCCTCCTTACATCTCAGCCCTAATTTCTCGCTATGCACCATCCCGACTCTTGCGTTCTGCTCAAGGATGTCTTCTTTCTACCCCCTTTTTGTATCAAAAGCCCTCTCCTGCCTTAAACCTTTCTCACTGACTGCCCCACACCTCTGGAATGCCCTTCCCCTCAATATCAGGCTGGCACACTCTCGATCCACCTTTTAAGACCCATCTTAAAGCACACCTCCGTGACTGATATTAGACACCTCATACATAAAGCTTGGCCCCTTGCAGACCCACTTACCAGAACACCTTACTACTGTCTGTACGTTCTGCCTACTTACCAATTAGATTGTAAGCTCTTCGGGCAAGGACTCCTTTTCCTAAATGTCCCTTATGTCTGAAAGAACTTCCCATTATGTATTTGTATTTATGATTGTCACGTGTGTTACTGCTGTGAAGCGCTATGTACATTAATGGTGCTATATAAAGATACTTACATTTTCAGACAAAATGGTTTCTCTTTTCTGTATTACAGAGAGGAGAGTAAGGAACATGGAGACAAAGTTATGCACTACTGGACGGCTGAAAACTCGACTATTGCACACGTCGAGAGTATCAAATCTTTCCATTTTGGTGAGCATATAATCCACACATAAGCATGAGGTACTCAAACCGTATTCATTCAAATAACATATTTCTTTTAAAACAGTCACCCAGTGCAGATGTGAGGTTTTTAGCAAATGTAACACAATATTTCCAAAGCCTTACGGGGCGATATTGCACACTGATCCTGCATGAAGTGCCATTGACTTGGACCCTGCTGTGATGGTGAGGTGGTACCCAGGCCAATAATGAAGGTATTATGCCCGGCTGGGTGCTCCTTAGCCATATTGGGCAGCTTGAAGTGTCAGCTCTGCAACAACCCAGTTATGACATATGCACTGTATTTCAATAAAGATGGATGTGTTTTACTGTTCCAGGAGTGCCAACCAGTGGAGATGCACAGGGCGTGAGTTTCAGGGATGTTTTTACGGTGAAGTATTGTCTGGGTGTGTTTGGGTAGAAGGGGGCCAGACTTGCTGGTTACCCTGAAACATGTACCCAGTTATCCTTCCAGATCCCTGGAGACATGAAGACACAGACCACTGGACAAAATCCTCCCTAGGCAGCAGTTTGCAGCTCATTGCCAGATCTCCCTGCTTCAGCACAGACCTGAACAGTAAGACTGGGCAGGGGGAGAATCACATTCCTGGGTACCCTGGTATATGCCCAAACCCCCAGAACTCAGTATAGGGGTTCAGTGTATCTCCTGCCAGGTATACGATGGCGAGAGTAAAAATGTTCTTAAGTTCAGCGCTTCAGGAATAAAAGCGGCTGAAACTTACTGTGCGTGTAGTTCAGGGGGAAACACCCATTGCGTAATTTTTATAATAACTTATAAAAATTACGCAAAGTCCCCCTCAAATTGTGTTAGGCACATTTGTGCTTTCATTCAGACCACAGGGGACCGGGACTTACTCACTTATTGTAGCCCCCACACGGTATGTGTCTAGTGACTCACTAAATGAGCTAAGGCTGTGCAGCTCCGGACTTCTAAGACATCCCGCTGGCTTGGTGCCACGATGTCTGTAAAAGCCCAGAGTTTAAAGGGCTCAGTGTCCCCAAGGTGTTAGTCGGGGAGGGAATCCTCAAGTACCCCCATCCTAGTGTAAAGTCCAGGCAGTTTACCAAATGGTGGCCAGCTCAGACGGAGTGTCGCCAGGTATGGTTTGGTCTCGTATGCTTAGAGGCAGAGGTGCGAGGTTCGTGCATGCCCTTAGCAGAACGAGAAGCCCCTTCTGCCAGGTTTCTAAAGTATTGGCAACTCCAGGATAGGTGGGAAAATGTTTTCCCATGGAAAGATTGGCTGCACTAGTTAGGGATAGGGATTTAAACTCTTGAAAAATTCCTGCAGCCCATCGGGAATCAGATTCACCTAAGATTTCATCAAGCTTCGTGAGAAACATCTAAGATTTCATAAGATACATGGATTCCAAGTGCCATTACAGCGGTGGCAGAATGAAAGAACCAGCTCCATCGGAGTACACAGCAGTCGCAGGTAGCGCTGCTGACCGGGGACCGTTTCAAGCCATTTTGCGAGCAACTCCCGCTCCTGGGGATATTGCTCCTTGAGACTCTGTTTTTCCAAGATTTCGTTTTGGGAACATTTTATTGCGTTTGGCCCCGTTCCAGCAAGTGTATTTTGAGTGTATTTTGAGTGTATTTTGAGTGTATTTTGAGTGTAATTGTGTGTATGTCCATTCGTGAACTAAATTACAATTTATTTTATCTCCTTGCTTTGATCAATCATATGATCCCCAGGTATAAATGTGTTAAAAGTGCTGGTCCCCCGTGACACCTGCACCAGTGCTTAATGTGTTTCCCCATAGGTCCTTGTATGTAACTGTAAATGCACATACTTGTACAAACACGCATTCATATTTCAGCCAGCATGTTATAGACTTTGATACTTGAGTGGGACACAACCATTTGAACACTACACAAATTCCAAAACGGAAGAGGAAATCCTCCATCTTCCACTTGAATTGCATCAGTGGCTTGAACTGATCTTCACTAGATGCAAGCAAAAAAGCTATGCCCGTTCATTGAACATCGTAAAGAGCGCCAGTGTAGCGGCGGTAATTGTCGCAAAGGCACAGTGAAGGGTGGTATGCTAAAAGTTTTTGAAGTCAGACTTCTATGCTGGCATACCTACCAAATGAAAATTTGCCTTGGAGTAAATCTCCATCATGGTGACGGAAGTACAGCCGTGGAAGTGATGTCACTGCTGGCAGAAGAGGCCATCAGTGTTGCCATCTCGGCGTGTATGCGGCGGCCTCGCACGCTCGGTGCGCAGGATCCGTTGCCAAGGGTGCCAGACGCGCCTGCGCAGAAGGCGCCGACACACGGAATTCAGTTACTGTAAATATAGAAATGCAAATAGCTAAAACACTCATTCTAAGTCAGACTTCTTTGTGTTTTGGCACTGAGCTGGTGATATTTTTAATTAAAAATCAAAAGAATCACAAATACTATTTCAGTGACAAAACACAAGATTCACATAAAAGGGCGTGCTCTGCACACACTTTATTTTTTCTCTCCAAACGGGAAAGCTGGACTATAATGCTCACAATACAAAACTATTCCTTCACATTAGGAAAACTCCTTTTATTAAATTGTTGAGGGAGCGAAGCTTTGCCAAGCACTCTGCACTGACTCCAAATCATGGAGTCAAGCCAAAAATGTATCTCTTGCGTATAATTCTTGCTGTTAACCTTCCGAGCTATAGCTTTTGGAAATAACAGATTTACATAGGTTTAATTGGTATTATTCAGATTTTGTGTGTAGGACCAAACTGATCTGACCGTTGAATAGGTTAATAATGCATTTTTAAAAAAAAAGGTTTTTTTTAGATTATTTTGAAACTTCTATTCAGAAAGTTTATCGTATTTATATTTCTAAATATTGTTGCTCAAAGTTTTGTGGATGAATCAGATTTGTGTTGGAAATTCCTCTAGGAAAACAGTGTTGCTGTATCCGACAGTAAAACTAATGTAAAATGTTTGCGCCCCTGGTATAAAGTTTACAGATCAAGATCACATTCTCTTCTATACAGCTTGTTGTGACGTAACTTTGCACTAGTAACCGCGCAATTATTTTCTAGATCGTGTGTTTCAGTCCAACGAAAAAACTGATCGGGTTTACCAGGAAATGGCTGTTCAAATTGTTTACTCTGCTATACAGGGTTATAATGGTAAGGTTTTTCAGTGTTTTTTTTTTTTTTTTCCTCTTGGTGTTCTGGAGTTTTTCTTTAAGGAACGATATTCTGATGGCAGTGTGATCAAAAGTAGTGTAGATGTACAATGTTGATAACAACCTGTTGAATCCCCGCCTTCAATTTCTAGCAGCCTTTTTGGGAACTGTGATGGGGAGGTATTAAGCGATTTGTTAAAATGTCTGAAGAGTTTTAATTAGCAGTGTAAATACCGTCCACTGCAGAATTATTATTATTTTGTTACAGGCACAATTTTTGCGTATGGGCAGACAGCCTCTGGTAAGACTTAT
The DNA here is from genome assembly GCF_040206685.1 of Ascaphus truei. NCBI lineage: Eukaryota > Metazoa > Chordata > Amphibia > Anura > Ascaphidae > Ascaphus > Ascaphus truei. Next base: position 349,496,960 of record NC_134483.1, read on the forward strand.
ACCATGATGGGGACAGAGACCTCTTTAGGAATACTACCCCAGGCAGTTCAGGATGTCTTTAAAATGATTCAGAAGGTATGTATTAATACTTGTGGTGGGTTGGCTAGATTCTTGTTAGAAGTAAGACTCTTTCCGCTGTGTTAAGTTGTCAGTCTTCTGACACATTGTCGCCAGATATGAAATTCAGCATTTGGTTTTGTCACATGTTTATCCTGAGTATTACTTGCATATAACCGTTGTGGAAAAACATACAAACTGGCGCCTTAGAAACAAAGTCTAGATAAATGTCCAAATAGGCTGATAGATTAACAGAATGGAATCCTTACAGGGAGAAAAGATCTTGTAGATCTAGACCAGCTTGGAAATTCCGTGGATGGCGTTACGTGACATGTGAAATCAAACACAAAAATAATTCATAGTGTGTACTGTTAATAATATATTACATAAGCAAAGAAAAGAAAGAAAGCTCCCTAATAGCCGCACAAGAGAACACCTATACCTATATTAAAAATTACTATTTATTAATAAATGATTAAAATATATTTATTGCAGCAAAAAACTAACGTGAACCAAAGTGATTAAAATAAATTAAAAACGGAGGAGGTAACTGTATGCCTAGTTCAAACTAACAGTGTATGCTAGGAATAACTATTTTAGAATGTCCCACTACTATGATTATACTAACAGTGGTAGTTATACCAATACAGTTCTATATAGTTTGAGGACTACACCTAAATGGAGAGTATAGCTTAATATAGTGTGTGTGCTCAGAATAATATAGTATATTTGTTGAGCCAGCTAATGCTAATATACGGATATATATTTAAAACCAGAGACAGCACATAAAAAACAGACAAAGCTCAGTTTTAGCACATCCAGTGAAAATCATACACGGTACAGTGCCTAAATATATATGTATAAATATCTATTAAGTAAAATGGTCTTTTAGTTTGACATTTTTGGCCAAAATTGTTGTAAGCCCCTGAGCCAACGTCACGGCAGACCACAATTCAGGGGTCCCTAACGCTAATATAAATTCTTAATAACCTGTGTAATGACAGGAAGAATGATTTATAGTAAATCTGTCAATATTAGTTGCAAAGTTCTAAGTCTGATTGAAGCCTTTATTAACCTGTACATTACCAGGAAAAGCACTCTGTATTAGAGATGTCACAACCATCCTGCAAGCAAACATGTTCCCCTGTGTGGAAGATGCTATGGAGTGAGCCCCCAACCATTTAAATGTGGGAGGGGGTGAGCTTAAATTAAGTAGGAGGTTAAATTAATAATAATTAAGTAGGAGGTAAATTATATACGGATATATACACACACATATGTACCAGACCAACAGGTTCAAAGGTAAATGAACCTAGAGGTCTGTTATATTTAGCAAAACAGCTATTTCAAGATCACAAAGTATGTGTCTTGTACTCGGAACCATGACAAATAGGAGAGTAGTCAGAGTGTTGTGCTTCCTTTAGAAGGCTCCGAAACACTCTAACTGAGAAAAGGCAACAGACCGATATAGCCAGCGCACTAGGTGGTGACGCTTAGCCTGTCCAACATATGTTTCACCGTTGTGGCTTCATCGGGGGCAATTACAGAGTGATTCTCTCAGATCTTTATACACTTAATTCTTACCCCATTGGTTGATTAATGTCAGACTGTGATAGGGCTTCTGCATACAAATCCCTCCCACACTTCAAATTGGGTTACATAATGGTAGGGGTCCCTAATTGGCTGTGACTCATCACATGGCTAATGATACATCCCATTGGTGGGTGGTGGTCATGTGATCTTGGCCACAGATTATCCTGCCCCTTTATTTGATTATGAATAAATTACATTGACATATACAGTACAATAACAGACCACAAACGTACATACATAAAACTGGAACAACACTTGGCATACACCACACAAACAAACACAGGCTAATAAAAACAATTAAACTGATTTGATAAAATATAGTATCAATAAAAATCAATAGATAACTTCTTGTAGGCTCTCTTCTTTTATCTGGTGGTAGAACCAGAATCCTACTTACAGCGCAGCAGTTATAAGCATGGTAGTCCAACAAGGGCAAAATAGCTCCTGCTCTTTCCTCTGTCACTGGGAGGGGGGGGGGGTGGAGTTCTGCATCACTTCCAACTGACCGTATACTCTTTGGGGAGGAGTGGTTGTTCACTTATTAGTTGGAGATATCCTCACGCATAGAACGCTGCACATATGTTTCTCCAAAGTTGCCACGACCTCTGACACTTCACGTTACATTTCGTCACTTCCCCAGGGGTATTTTTCTCCTGGCAGCCTTGGCTCATTAGTATGAGTTCATGTTGCACTATTGTATTACTTGAGTGTAATTAGTATAGGTTTAATTGTTTAACAAGCTTGGGCACTTTCATATAACAGTTATATGGTATTTCACATCAAATATGGCATATACTTGTCAAAGATGGATTTCATCTGTTGTCCCTTCCTCCTCCAGCTGGCCTTCACTCTTCTGATATCAGATCAGTAGTCAGGGAAGAAATAGGATATTCTAGTCTGTGTGTGTCTGTCTCTGTCTTTGTGTGTGTGTGTGTGTGTGTGTGTGTGTGTGTGTGTGTGTGTGTGTGTGTGTGTTTGTCTTTGTGTGTGTGTGTCTCTGTCTTTGTGTGTGTGTGTGTGTGTGTCTCTGTCTTTGTGTGTGTGTCTCTGTCTTTGTGTGTCTGTCTGTCTGTCTGTCTTTGTGTGTGTGTGTGTGTGTCTCTGTCTTTGTGTGTGTCTCTGTCTTTGTGTGTCTGTCTCTGTCTTTGTGTGTCTGTCTTTGTGTGTGTTTTCACACTTGTATGACTTATGTCATAGTCCTCAAATGTCACATCTTTTTATCTTACCACAGTTGTAATAATCAAAGCCACTTATTTGCTTCAGATGCATTTCAACAGTGGTTGAAATATTATCACCACATCTCTATCTTTGGAAATTAGCCACATTCTTTACCATCAGAAATAACGAATGACAGCTGTGCTCATAATTTTCTAACATTCCCCCTAAATTATATTCAATGTTTCACCTTCTCATTTTTACCTTGATCTGTGTACACATTCTTTTCACAATGCATATAAAAAAAATTGGAAAAATAATACATAATAAAGCCAGAGTACAATGATGAATGAACAAATTACCCAACGCTGATGCCACAGAAGACTTTGATAACATTGTAAAAGATTTTATTAAACTTATTCCACCCGCAGATCCCGACGTTACCAACCACTCATGTTCTTTCTTTCAATTGATGGTGTGGTGCTGTTGGACATGGGTTTTTCTGTCTGATCCTGTTATGGAATAAAGGATTTTTTTTTTTAACTCTTGAGCCTCCCGTTTTGTTGGTAGTGCGCTGCCTATTTTTCATCTTTTTTTCTTTCAATTGACCCTGTTCATGTGAAAACAATTTTGGCTTTTAATTGTTTTGGAAAACCTGAAGTAAACCTTCATCTTAATTTCTTCCATCCATTTCTCCCAAGGAAACTTACTTGAGGTATATTAAATTGCTATGGAACTATATTTACATCTCAAAAGAGAATCTGTAACACTGACCTGGATCTCATGTGACTATATTCTTATTGGATTGTCTCCAATACAATCCCTTTCATAAAACCTTTTAATGTGTACACATTAAGAAAAAAAAGCTGTCATGATTTTATTTTCTGACATTACCTGTACACATACCTTTCATTTCTCTACAGGAGTAATACGCTCTATCCTGGATCTCCTCTTATCTCTCCCATTGTACTTTGTCTCTTCTGCAAACACCTCCTCCTCTATTGATTTCTCGGGGGGGTACCCCAGGGCTCTGTCATGGGACCCTTTCTCTTTAGGTCACCTAGAGTGTGTAATCACATCTCTTGGATTCAAATATCACCTCTATGCTGATAAAACACAAATTTACTTTTCTACCCCTGACCTTACACCTGCTGTACACATTAAAGTTTCTGAATGTCTCTATTTCATTCTGGATGGCCCTCCGCCGACTTAAACTTAACATGGCAAAAACAGAGCCCATACTTCCTCCCAAACCTGGACCTATTTCCTCCTTCCACATTACTGTTGGGAGTACTATCATTCATCCAGTAGCCCAAGCACGCTGTGTAGGGGTCAGATTCCTTTCTCACGTTCAAAAGGTAGCAAAAAACTGTTGTTTTTTCCTCTGCAATATTACCATGACACATCCTTTCCTCTGTTGCTCGACTGCAAAAACTCTGACACAGACCCTCCATTCTCTCCCGTCTCGACTACTGTAACCTCCTGCTGTCTGGCCTTCCTGTCTCCCCTACAAACTATCCTAAACACTGCTGCCAGAATCACTCTACTCTTTCCTAAATCTGTCTCCATCTCCCCTGCTGAGATCTCTCTCCTGGCTTCCGATGAAATCCTGCATCTCACTCAATTCTCCTCCTCACTTTTAAAGCTTTACACTCCTCCTTACATCTCAGCCCTTATTTCTCACTATACATCCCCTTCACACTGGTGCTTGAGGATGGGCCCCAGAGAATCCTGGGCCCTGGTGCTGCTCAAAAGGCCGTTCCGCCACCACTAATATGGCTATTAAAGCTACAACTTTCTCTAGTACTTTTATTTATATAAAATAAACTACTTTTTTGTGTACTCCTAAGATGGGATATTTGCATGTCTACATTGCACTGATTCTGCACATCCCATAGTCGGATTTTATGTTAACTGTATTGTTGCTTGTTGCCTTTTTCTTAGATCTCAAACAACAGGGAGTTTCTGCTGCGAGTTTCCTATATGGAAATATACAATGAAACTGTGACTGATCTCCTTTGTGATGACCGAAAGAAGAAGCCCTTAGAAATTCGTGAAGATATCAATGTAAGTATAAATGGTGAATAAACAAGTTAAATAACTTCAATAGGCAAACACTCCAATAACCAAAGTGAATTAATTCTACAAATTGCGCGTGCATCCGTCTGTCCGTCCGATCTGTCAGAAGGGGAGGGATGTGCAGTCTCATTTGCTTAGCAACCATGTAACAGCTGAACCTTTGTACAGAAACCTACCTAAACTATATGTGCATACATATTAACACCTGTCACTCTTCCTCTGGAGCCCATTTCCATTAAAATCTCCTCCCCCAGTATTTCCTGGGTGAGTGACAGACCGACCGCCTGCCCAACCTATCATGGGGATATCCTGAGAGATTTGTACACATTGTTGGCTAACATTTGGGAGAAGTTTGGTTTCCTGTGTCTGCTCCTCCTCCAGTGGCAGATTTCTCATTAGGCCTGTGACCTAGGGTGGCAAAAATGTGTGCCCCATATACATTTGCTGCGCTCTTGGGCCTATCGGACCTAATGGGTAGTAGCTTACATATGCTGGGCGACTTCTTGCTGTCTCCTTTCTGCCGTTGTCCTTTTGATTTGCAGCGTCAAATGATGCCGCGGCTGTTGCCCACAGGGTGTCTCGTTGCCATGGTGACGTGACGGTGTCAAATGACGTCGCGTTTCCATGGCAACGCAGTGTGGCGACATTTGCCGCTGCGACTCGAGAGGACAGCGGCAGAGTATTTCCAAGAGTGCCATGCAGTGAACATGCCAGCAATTGGCAATCTGAGTGTGTTAAAAGAAATGTTGAGTACTTGTATTAAAACGTTGTGCTTTCTTTGTAGAGGAATGTATACGTTGCTGATCTCGTTGAAGAACTAGTTGTCCTTCCTGAGCAAGTTATGCATTGGATAACAAAGGGGGAAAGTAAGTATTACATTTTATGCTTTTTGTTCTGAAATAAAAATGTTGGATGATTTAAAAATGAGAACAAATTATCATATAAAATATTGGTGCGTAGCTGTGTTGGTCATTTCTTTCATGTAGTAGCAAAGGAGGGAGAATGGTGTGTGGTGGTTTTTTTTATTTTATTTTTTATTTAAAAGATCTATATCTCGTAGTTACAAGTTTTCAAACCTTTCAGTGTCCATCGGTTATGGCAGAAATACAGAAAATATGATCGTGCTTGTAAGACTAATAACTGGTTGCAATGGCTGAGAGGGAATGGGGCATAAGGCTGAGTTTATAGTGCTTGCTATGGGACTGCGACATTGTGCAGAGCCATAGCAAGTACATGTCCGTCGGGTGTGACGTCAGCCGTCGCGATTGCTGGAATCCAAAAGATTTTCTTTCCAGCGATCGAGGGGTGTTGTCACTGACACGTGAGCGGTTCAGCCAATGAGGGTGAACTGCTCATGGCCATGCCCCCCGGTCGGGATCTCTGGTCTCCTGCACCAGAATGCAGGAAATCGCTGTGCGACGGACGTCACGCGGTCACGTCGCCGTAGACCACACTAAACTCAGCCTTATGAGATATTACCAAGTAGCCTAGTGTGAAAATGAATAGCGCATAAATGGCTCCTCCAGTTAAATTCAAAAGGTGCGTGTGTGCGTGTGTGTGTGTCGATTTTAAAGAGTTACCGGAATGGTGCATGTATACGCACTCGCTTGTACATCATACTGTACATACATGTGCAGTGGTGAGTTTGTGAACTTCCACACATTTCAAACCTAAAATGTCATTGGCGCTTTATCTAAAACGTAATACTGTACATAAAGAGAACCTGATAAATTACACAAATGTGATACTTTTTCAACATTTATCTACAATTGATACACATCTGAAAAGTATGTGAGCCTTTACATTCAGTTCCTCTGGGCACTCCCTTGAGCAGCAATGACTTCAACTGAGCGTTTCCTGTAACTACTAGTCATCGCTTTTGAGGAATTTTGGCCCATTCCTCAAAGGAAAAAAGTTGTACTAACCTAATAATGAATGAATAAATACAATATAGTGTTAATACAAAATAAGTCTAAATTGAAGAAGGCACATAGTCCAAAATGGTAAACATAAGTCCAGCTGTCAGAGGCCAGGAGAGAGTTCCATGTCCCTCCAAATTGTGAGCAACAAAGAAAGATGTCCTCCGGTGCGGTCAATCCAGTACAGTTGTTAAATATAAATTTGATAAATACAGAAGGGTACAACAATGTATTAATAAAGGTTGTTAACCTATTTAGACATTGTTAAACATTTACACTTCTAGATCACAAACTACATTAATCTTAATACATTGTTGTCCCCTTCTGCATTTATCCAATTTATATTTAACTGTACTTGCGTCATCGTGCCGGAGGACATCTTTCGCATTCCTCCTTTCAGAACTGCTTCAACTCAGTGACATTTGAGGGCTTCCTTGCATGGACAGCTCACTTCAGGTCCTGCCACAAAGTTCCGATAGGGTTTAGGTCCGAACTTTGACTAAGCCATTCTATAACGTGGAATGTCACCTGCAGCCATCTTTCTGTAGATATGCTTGTGTTTAGGATCATTGTCTTGCTGCATGACCCATTTTCGCTTCAACTCAAGACTGACCTGGCATTCTCTTCTAGAATCGTCTGATACAATGCAGAATTCATGGTTGTGTCAATGATGGCGAGCCTTCCAGGTCCTAAAGTGGCCCCAAACCATCGCACTCCCACCACCATGCTTGACGGTTGGGATGAGGTCCTTCTGTTCAAAAGCAGTGTTTGGTTTTCGCTAAACATAACGTTTCTCATTGAGGACAAAGTTTTACCTTTTTTAAGATTGTCGTCTTAACTCTATGCCCAGGACATATTTGAAAACAAGAGGCAACTCTCAATGGGTGACTTCCTGGTAAAACATTTTATAAATAAGTAAAAATTAATCTGTCCAGAGAACATTGTTCCAGAATTTTGTGGATCTGTGCTCGTTGGAGAAATTAAGTCTCTGGTTTTGAACTTTCTCCATTTGTAGATTGACAGTGGATTGGTGGAGCCCCAAATACTTAGAAATTGATTTTTGTAATCGTTTCTAGACTGCTGAGCATCAATAACTGCTTTTCTGAGGTCCTCCAATTTCTTTTGATGTGGCATGTTTCCACACATCTGTACGATGAAGACCAAATTCACAAACTATCCGATGTTTATATAGGGTGGGGCCTCCCAGACTCACCCATGAAGATCTACCTAATTATTTAAACACTCAATTTTAATGATCCCCTTTAATTTTGCAAATAAAACAAAGTTTCATTTTTGCACATACCCTGACACTCTTAATTACTCATTGTCTAATTCATACATTTTGTTTCAAAAGACATGGAATTGGTTAATATAAACCCTATTGGGTATTTAAGAAAAGACTAGTTTTGATTTCAAAGTTATCATGGAAAAACTATGGCATTTCCGTAATTATCATTGGTGTTCAAAAGTTTTCTAGCCACTGTACATATAAACTCATGCATACACAACTGTGTACCTGTATGTACACATCTACATATGCATACATCTAAACATACAATATACACACACCCATAAAGTGTAATCTGTACATTCACCATACATATATACACATGGGTGTATGTGTGTGTATATTTATACACACATACCGTCTTGTCCCATTTCCCTCCCCCTGTCTTACTGTTTAGGCCGCTTTTGCTTTTCAATGGGGAGAAGCCTTTTTTGTCTACTGTTAATTTTCACACTAGGCTACCTGTTTCTACTTTGTCTTATGTCCCACTTCCCCGCCATTGCAACCAGATATCCCTCTTACAAACACTGTATTATATTTTGTTTCTGTATTTCTGTTTACCTGATGTATGACCGAGGTTTGAAAGCTTGTAACATACCTTCTCATTGGACCAACCAGTAATCATACCACCTACTCCCTCTTCTTTGCTACTTCATATAAAATATATAATGCATATCTACTATGTCCATGGCTTTCATACCTCCATTGTAAACTTTTTGATCCTTATGAAAAATCTGTTAATTGAACAGAAGTTTTTTAATAGGTGCAACAGTGCCGTAATTTGTCATACGTTGAGAGTAAGTAGCACTTTAGTTAAAAAAAAAAAAAAAAAAAAAAAAAAAACATATATACATATACAATTTGTCTGTTTACAAAGCAACTTTCAGGCATCCTTTCCATAACCAGAATCTTTTTTTTTTAATATAAATATATATATATATTATATATATATATATATATTATATATATATATATTATATATATACTATATATATACATTATCGGAAAAGATTGAAACGGGCACCCTTTTTAGTGCATTGATTAAAAAATCTAATTTGTATTCAACAGAGAACCGGCATTATGGGGAGACAAAAATGAACGAGCATAGTAGTCGCTCTCATACCATTTTTAGAATGGTAAGTATTTCTGAATCTTTGTCCTTTAAATGAATACAATGCATTTGAATGTGAAGGCTTTGTACTGAGCTATTTTCTTTGTCGTTTTTGTTTTTCTAGATCATTGAAAGTCGGGAAAAAAATGATCCTGGAGGCGCAGAGAACTGTGATGGGGCTGTAATGGTATCACATTTGGTGAGTGATGCTAAATATTTCCAACTATGTTCAGCTTACGTTTCCTTTTCTGGCTTTCACTCTGGTAAAGTGTTCAAATGCTCCTGCGGGTTTCTGCACTTTTTACATGTCAGGATAATTTGACATCCTAACCTGGTTACTATATTTGTTTCCTAAAACTGGTGTGCAAGGGTTGATATTTGTTGTGGCCCATGTTAAAGTAACGAACGAAGAGTACATGTGGTAGTAAATTTCTAATTTGAAATTTAATTTTGTTTTTCCATCCCTGTTGAAAGTAATTCTTTCTCTTTATGCAGAATCTGGTAGACCTGGCAGGCAGTGAAAGAGCTAGCCAAACTGGAGCAGAAGGTAATGTACTTATTGATTACAAGATAAATAATTGTACCAGTTTTAAACATTGTGTGTTCCTAACGAATGAAATGGTAAAAAAAAAAAGCTTTTGTCACTCAGGTGTCAGATTGAAAGAAGGGTGCAACATCAACCGCAGTTTGTTTATCCTGGGGCAGGTCATTAAGAAACTTGGCGACGGACAAGTTGGGTAAGTAACTGGTTTAGCTGACTTTTACAATGTAGTAAGAGAATAATATATTCTGATCATGGTAGTGTACAAATCCTTTGCAATAAACATGTCCATGCCGCCTTTGCCTCATTTAATTTAGGTGCTTTAACCTGTGCTACCTTCTCCCAAAATAAATTTTAAGCCAGTTTTAGGGATTATTCAATAGCACGATTGGATCCGTCACTTTGGCTGATGTAGCATAAGCCCTCGCCCCCACTGCTTGCCGCAGTGCACGAGCAGTAGACTGTGATAGTCCAGAGTAGGAGGACTTGTCTCCAAGTTGGCGTGAAGCCTCCTTGGGTATTTAATCATATTTTTAGTGAAAAACAAAAAAATAAGTGTATCTTCCATTTTTGTCATTGTTGATGTATTTGCTGTCTTTAATATATTTTTTTGTGTACATTTCTCTATCGCTTTTACATTCTTTCCTCTTTGTGTATTTGTCTCTATATAATTATAAGTAGTTAGACAATTTATACACTACTTGTTTACAGTATATAGTTATGGTGATTTAGAGTTCATCAGAAATATATTGCCAGTGTCTTAGGAGGTAATACTTGTACATAAGGATATGATATATGTATTGTCTGTAGATATTGATTTGTGTGCTTGTTTTTGTTTAGTAGATATTGATATATCAAGAAAATTTTACATGTAATGTGGTGCTGTGAGGGGGTTTCCATGGAGACGCATGACTGGGTGGGTTCCGCATGCGCACAGCACTAGCAGCTTGTGTGGGGATCTGATCAGTTGTGGTTCAGATCGCTCTGTCCACTGCAGGACGTGCGCTGGTATTGGTGAAGTCACTGCGTGTGGCGTCATGAAATCGCCGATCAGCACTTGTTTTAAAAGAAATGTTTGTGTACCATAATTGACTCCTTGGTAAAGTGCGTTCATGCACGAAACGCGTAGGAGGTTTGCTTTAAAAAAAAATTTAATATGTAGACCCAATAAAATAATTTTACTTTTCAACTTGACTCACTCTTTGGCTGTGCACCATACACACTCTTTGTTCTTCACTTACCTTATTCAATATCACGACTGGATCAGTCACTTTGGCTGATGTAAGCATAAGGCCTCGTCCCCACTGGCGTGAACAAAGACGGCCCACTATGGGGCCGGCCCCTGTCGGCGTGCGTGTGCGTACAAAGCGCGATGGCGCGACCACATGTAGGGAAGACAAGAATTGTCTTTCCGTGCGGCGACTGCATCATGTGGTTGACCGTCAACCAATGATAGTGCAGATAGTTTTAACCAATGAGAGGAAAGTGCTCTGCTGAGGATGTGACGTCATGGCTGCGACCCCTTGACCCCAGATCAAGGCTGAAACTGGTGCACTTGCCGCCAGGTGCTCCACGTGTGCACGCAATGACTGGGGCCTTAGACCTTTAGTGTAAATAACCCTCCTCCTGGTCTACATTACCATTGGGACAACTGCATTATTTAGCAATCTGAATGAAACCATTGGAAATTCTAGTAACATGTTACACAAATAAGAATGCTAATTAAAAAGGACATATTAAAGTTTAACAAATTAGAAACGTGCTGTATGAATTTACATTTAAAAGGGTTGGGTTTTAAAATGCTTATGCATGTTTGTTTAGGAGTTGAAAATAGTCCTTTTAATTGTACTTATCCCTCCTCCCACCCCCCTCCCTCTCTCTATCCAGTGGCTTTATAAATTACAGAGACAGCAAACTAACAAGAATTTTACAAAACTCTTTGGGCGGGAATGCGAAGACTGTGATTATCTGTACCATTACATCTGTTTGCTATGATGAGACATTGAGTACTCTCCAGGTAAGGGAAGTAGTTAATTATGTGTATATATAATTTATTTATTTTTATATATATATATATATATATATAGCAACATTGATATCTTAACATTGGATTACTATAGATCTGCATCTTACTAATGAAGATTCGTGTGTGTATGCGCACGATCCCTTTTACTTTTGAAAAATTCTTTGGATTTCGCTAGAGCTGCCAATAAATATTTCATTTCCTGCAACATGAAGTATGGATTGAAGATCTGAAACTAGGAGATGGACAAATGGTTTTTAGCTAGTGCTGTGTTGGCCGCTTTGGAATTAATTACAATCCGTGGTGTGGTGACCTGTTAAATGGTTTAAATCTGGGTGATTCCTTTATACAGAAAATCGGATTCCTAAAAATGTTTAATGTCTTACCTTTTCCCTGCTGAAGGTTTTAAGCAACACATTTCAAGACAATGGCCCTTCTGTCAGGGAAACTGTAAAAACAATATGTTGTGCATGGCAGATATAACAGTTCATTGCATGAATACCTTATTCTTGATGTTGGCATTGTCAATTCTGTCTTTCAGTTTGCTAGTGCGGCAAAAAACATGAAGAATACTCCACAAGTTAATGAAGTTTTGGATGATCAGGCATTGCTGAAAAGATACCGGAAGGAAATCATGAATTTAAAGAAGCAGTTGGAAGGCTTGGAGGTAAGTTCCATTTTAGACATAGAAAATGATGCGTTGGAGCCATTTGGGCGCACCTCATACCAGATAGTACTATATGTTCATAGACTTTCCCAGGCGTGACTTTTTTTTTTTCCCCAGAGCAGGTTACCTCCTAGAGTTGTTGTGTCCACAATTAAATTGTAATACTTTGCCTATACCAGTGTTTCTCAAACCCCTCCAACTGTCCTGTGCCACACAGGTTTTCAGTGTGTGTTTTTTTTTATTGAAAGAAAGCTAGAGTTGAAGGTGTGGTTCTGCATAGTGTTTTCTTTCCTATTGGTGGGAAAATGTCGGTCTTTGGAACTGAACTACATTGATCGCTGCTCCAGAGACCTCCCTGCTTTCTGAGATCATTGCCTCTGCAGGGTTTGCCTGCAGCATCGCTGGGTGTACAAATATGGAGGTACAGGAGCCAATAGGAAGTCGCAAAGTTATCCATTGCAGCTGCCAATTGTTCCTTGTAATGTGGTGTATTTAAACTTCTAATAACCGTACCTATGGAGGGAAGTATCTTGGGAAGTGGTTCAGTTCCAGACACCCCTGCTTCCCACCTAGGGGGGACATAAATGCATTTTATTTTTACATGGAATAAGATTATGCATCATCTACTGCATTTCTACTTTAAAAAAACGTGTTTGAAGTAGTTCCCTTTTGACAGTGCTTATTTGGCATAAAAATGGCTACAGGTTACAATTGGTCTAGACTGCGTCTATTGAAGGGTTAATATAATTTTGAGCTGTAGTTTTTTGCAGCTCGGTTTCATGATACTGAATAGTTGGTGTTTACTGAAGACTACACAAATCCAACATCTCCATGTCGGCAGGGTTGTATAGTAGGAAACAAAATGGAAACTAATTCAGTTTCAAGTTAGGTTGTTTTTAGGTTGCCTCACATAAGAACAAAGCTGTACTTTTTTGTTCTTGTGACAACCATCTGTTAGGCATCATCCGAGACAAGAGCTCAAGCCATGGCTAAAGAAGAACATGGGCAGTTATTGGAAGAAATACAGCAACTTCGAAAAGAACGAGAAGAGAGAATATGGAACTTAAAAAACCGTGTTGTTGCATCTTCAGAAGTGTGCACAGAAGACCAACGGGTAAGCTTTCTTTAATATGGTAGATATACTTCATTGGTACAGACTGACACAATAACATGAAAACCATTTGTAATAAAATTGTTCTCCTGAACACGTTTGACAGAACAGTTGAGTAACATTAGTGACCGGCAGTGCAAGAATGGCCCTCCAGGTATTGGAGTTGAAGACTCTGTCTTAAAGCCGCAGTTCAAGCAATATCCTACATGTGGTTTGTGGTGGTTTTTATTTATTTATTTTCTTCCTGTACTATGAAAAAATACTTGTAGCATTAAAAAAAAAATGTATGTATGTATTCCATTCAACAGCAGCTTGAACTGCTGCTTTAATGAATTGATAAAACAGTCGTCCCCCCTCCGCCAGTGTGCGCGTACTTTTTATGCCATGCCCAAGGTAGTTTTCACACAAATTCTATTCAAAATGATGTATCTACTTAAGAGGACTCCCCTATAAGATTTAACTGAAACAACAAGCTTTCTTTAGACTTAGTTTGCATTGAGTGGGTGTGGAGACTAGAACCTTTTCTACCAGCTTTTGTTAATGCAATTCTCTTTGTTTTCACCCATTGTACTACATTTCTAGATATTGTTACACCTTTTAGAAACTATGATAAATAGAACTAATTCACTGGGCACATGCATCACACCACTGACGACTGCCTCAAATTATAACGGATCAGTCCCTTTTCTATGCAAGAATTCCACATCATAATGATCCTGCATAGTCCATCTGTCATAGCTAAATTACCCTTTTCCTTCAAAATAGGAGAAACGAAAAAGAAGGGTTACATGGGCTCCTGGAAAAATACAAAACTTGTGTACGGCAAATATTTCTGGGTTTAATATTGTGTCAAAAATATCTTCCAACTTCAACAAGCGAGCTAAGATTTCTGTCTCGACTATAAGTGAAACTGCTGATGACTGTAAGTATTTCATGGTTTACTATATCAGTCGGTCTCTCTCTTGTATAAGACCAAAATAAACCAGTCAGATTTGTTTAAGTTAAATGAAGTTTCAGTATTTATTTTACAGTCCAACACTTGGCAGGATCCTTATTTTTAATGTTTTTTTTTTTGTATACTTTTTTAAACACAAAGTACTCTTTGGGGGCATTACTGTGAGCATGACTGGCCCACCCTTCCAATAAGCAGTATGTCCCCTTTTTCCTGCCCCATGGGTAGAAACACATGCACGCATTGTTTCACATGGACCTGTTGAACACACTTCACTGAAAAGGAATGAAGTTTAAGTTTCTTTTATTTTAATGGTTGGGTTTGCTTAGGGAAGCCAATTGGGTTGCTTTTGTTTAGTGGGTCTGACCCTTTAAATAAAATAAGTCCTTTCTGAGCTCCAAATGATAACCATGAAGGAAATCCCAACCATTGACTTGTAGCAGATAAAAAGTCCATTCTTTTACATTGAATTATGATGCGTAACTGTTACCAAGACCTGAGAAACATGTGTAATATGTTTCACTGTCCTTACAAAGCTGCCCAGTGAAATTATCTTGTGTGAACGGGGGCTGTTTTTATAATCGTGTTCACTAAATTCAGATTACCTTGGGTATCCCAATGCTTATATACCCTCTGTCACACATGTGAAATACAACATTTTGGAGACAGTCATTGTGTGGCATATGCTTGGTAATTATATAAAGGGAAACATGTCTTCACGTACAGTATGTTTGAGAGACACCCTTTGTTACCTTAACATTGTGTGGTGTGCACCCATGCGAATTAAAAAAAGCATGTTTGCATTAATTGTATGTATAGCTTTATTTATATAGTGCTATTAATGTACATAGAGCAGTAATACACATGACAAATCATACAAATAACACAATAGAGGAGTGGCTCAATGAGTAAAGACACTGACTCTGGCACGGAGTTTGAAGCAGGGGAACCTTGTTCAATTCCCAGTGTCCGCTCCTTGTGACCGTGGGCAATTCATGTCCTACCTGTGCCTTAGGCATCAAAAATATAGATTGTAAGATCAACGGGGCAGGGACTGTCTGCAATATGTCTCTGTAAAGTGCTACGTAAAACTAGCAGCGCTATACAAGAACAAACTTAATATAAGCACTTCCGACAAAAGTAACATTTAGGAAAAAGGAGAGGTCGAGTAAGTGTGGTGGCCTTTTTGTCTTTGGCAGCATGGAGGTCGTTTATTTTATTGAAGGCTGTTTCAGTGGGGTGAGCAGTGCGTAAAACAGATTGTAGAGGGTCTAGGAGAGAATAGGTGGTGAGAAAATTGAGCAATCGAGAATATAAGATGTTCAAGGAGTTTAGAGGCAGGAAGGAGACGGGATGATAAAGACCGGTAGTGGTCAAGCGTGCTATTTTTGAGTAATGGTATAACTGTTTCATGTTTTTTGAAGGAGTAGGGAAAGGTATCAGAGTAGAGGGGGGAGTTAAAATGTGTGTGAGCGTAGGGATTATAGTAGGAGCAAGAGGTTTTAGGAGATGGGAGGGAATGGGGTCGGGGGCAAGTGGTAGAGGGAGAAGAGCTCAGCACCGATGCATCCTCTGTGACAGCGGATAAAGAGTCAAGGAAGGAGGAGAGTTGTCGAGGTGTAAGATGAGGATACAGAGGGGGTGTCCTGATGTATGGATTCCACCTTTTTTCTTGAAATAGACAAAGTCCTGAGGTGAAATGGAGGACAAAAACAGGTAGCAGATGATGGTCGGAGTAGAGAGTCAGACAGTTGATGTAGGTTAGATTTGTGCGTATTGATTAGTGAAGAAAAGTAGGTTTGAAACAGGATAAAATAAGTTTGTAGTGAAGTCTGCGAGAGTGAGCTTTTCTCCTTGGGCATTCAGAGGCACGATTGCACGATTGCAGGAATGCAGAGTGTGATTTAACCAGGGTCTGGGGTTAGATGGGTGAGAACAGCAGAAAGAGGGGCATGTAGATCCAGAGAGGAGGATAGGACAGAATTGTAGTTCCTGACCAGGTTGTCAGGATCTGGAGCAGAGCTGGGGGAGGAGCACAAAGTGGAATCAAAAGCCGGTAGGTTAATAGAGCGCATGTCTCTGCAGAAACGAGGGGTAGATGGAGGTGAAGTGAGAAAATTGATGAGATGGTCAGAGGAAATGGAGAAAACAGAGGTGTGTCTGTCCATTTATTCTTGTGTGCTGGTTGCAGTCCATTGGTGAAGGCCAAATGAAGAGGTATAGATAGAAAGCGGGAAGCCCAAGGGGGGAGAGGTCATCAATATGGCAGTTGAAGTTCCCAGGGAGAAAACAGGGGAGTCAGAGGAGAGAGGAGTGCCAGGATTCAACGTGAGACAGAGGGGAGGGAGGTGAGTCGAGGTAGGTGAGCGTTAGATGACCACCACGTGGACAGGGAGAGGAGAAAAAAAACTGGACAGGGTGTGCCTCAAAGGAGGAATAAGAACTGTTCAGTAATGGTAGAGAGGAGCCCCACGCCCCCACCCCTACCATCAATGCACGGAGTGTGGGGATAGACCACCATAAGAGAGGGCAGAGTCAGACTGAGCCAAATGTTATAGCAGAGAGGAGCAGATTGAAAAAGTCATGCACAGAGGAACTTGTTGAAAAGGGAGCGAGCATACAGAAGGGAGGATGGGTGACAGGGGATGGGTATGTGGTAAGAGGGGGCTGACACCAGGAGTATGTGTGTGTTTTGTTTTTTTATTGTATGTAATGTGGGAGGCAAGGACGAGAGCATGTAGTAATAAGGCTAGGAACAGGATTGGGTGGGATCCCCAGAATCAAGGAGGAGATGCATTAAAAGTGAATGTGAGTGTTTTGTAGGGGTGGGGTATAGCTGTGTAGTGTAAGAGGGCGCAGGTAGGAAAGGCATTTATGTGAACTGAGTGGAGAATGAAGGAGAGATGCCGATTTTATATGAATAGAGTTCCAGACATGAGACTAGTAGAAACGTGTATTTTGAAAAGTGAGGTCAGAGCAAATATAAATAGTAGGAGGCATGGCAGTGATGGTGTTTGAGAGTGAGGTCTGGGATAGAAAATGTCCTTTCTAGTGCAGTTCAAATTCCGGATTATGGGGCAGTAGGTTTTCTATTGTCCTCTTGTTCCTCTCCTGTTAAACTCCACACTGCATGCCACTTAAAGGACCACTTTAAAGATGGGCTTCTTTACATGTACACTGTGGCTCCATGGTTATTGATTGCCCATTATATGTGTATATATTCAACCTGAATGCAGAAATATTTCTTGAACTGGACTTGTAACGTTTTACTGTCTCCTTTTCAGCTGTTTGTACAGAGTTTTCTGATTTTGATGACAGAAGCCGCGTACTTGATGACTTTGGATTAGAAATAGATTGTAATCTGTCAAATAAAGTAAGTCGCAGGGAGAAATTTGCACTAGGTCAGCAAATGATTGAAGACTTCACATTTGAAGGACCGATGAATCAAAGGTATATAAAGTACAATACTTTGGATTTTTTTTTTTTTTAGCACCTTGAGTTTGATAAACATACAAATTTAAGTTTGTTTTTGTAAACTAAACTCTTCATTCAATTAACAATGTGTTTTAAATGTATCTCCTTGACTTGGAGCAGTGATTCCCAGCAGTAGGTTGTTTTGCATCCACAGTGGCATGGCATTGTGGAGGGTCACTTTTGATGTTTCTGCTGTAATGGACAGCTATACCACCCACCTACAGTCTGCACACACTGTGGTGCAGTTTGGGCCCCCACAAGCTCAGGACACTATACTGCCTGGGGTCGGTCGTGTGTGTGGTTTTTTTTTTTTTTTTGTTTTTTTTCCTGGCAATTGTCTGAATAGGAAATAAGACTGACTGATTCGGAGTTTGTGCAACACAAACAAAAAGAGAAAAAAAAAGATGGGAGCCAAATTACTTAAAGCATTGCAAGTCTTCATTTTACATATGAAAACCTTGCCAAATAAAGTCATCAAATGAAGCAAAGTTGTTTTGAAGCTAAGATTTATTTTTTTCATACATGATTTGTTTGTAGTTTGTCAAGCAGTGTATAATATGTGACTATGGTGGATACCTCCTATGCTTTTTCAGGACATAACAAATGTCTGCATATTAATGTTTCTTTCTTGGTAAAATATCAATTTTGGACAAACTTCTCTACGTTCCTTACATGTCATCAGAACAAGTTGACCAAGTTCCAATTGGTTAATTGAATATTTTGAGGGTTCATTAGAAGTTTAACTAATTACGGTGTCTTCAAACAGTGTCCAGATTCAAGATGGAGCTCTTCTGAAATATAAAGAGCTGGAGCAGCAGGTTGCAGAGTTGGAAAACCAGGTGCAAAAGTTGACTAAAGAAAATGAGGCTGAAGCTGAAAAAAGAGCATCTTTGGCTAAAGAGATCTTACGTTTACAACAACTACAGTCAGACAAAGAAAAGAATGAACTTCTAAAAACAGATCTGGAAAGCCAGCTTTGTGCTAAAACTGAGAACAATGGGCTGGGTGAGCCTT
The DNA here is from genome assembly GCF_040206685.1 of Ascaphus truei. Classification (NCBI taxonomy): domain Eukaryota; kingdom Metazoa; phylum Chordata; class Amphibia; order Anura; family Ascaphidae; genus Ascaphus; species Ascaphus truei. Next base: position 349,515,944 of record NC_134483.1, read on the forward strand.
CATTAACAGTTGATGGACAGAGACATGCAGAAAATTTGGTTCTAAGAAACAAAATGGTTCTGGAAGGTGCAGGTCATATCGCTGGTAAAAATGAGGAAGAGCGTACTGTTGATGGAACCCTTCAGTGCACTGACTCCAAACTGGAACACCAAACGATGCTCGAACAAAAGATTGCTGATTTAGAAGAAATTATTGCAAACTTTAACATGCATCGCAGTCCTAAAGACAAGAACGTGAGTTTCTATTCACATACGTAAGCCCTCATCCCATGTGCTGGGACTATGTATAGTTCAATGAGCTTTGGAGTGGAGTAAGAAGTCCCAAGCAAACAGGCAGTGCAGATCAATAAAGTCTCTGGAACAAAAAAGCGATTGCTTACTTGGGACTTCCTACTCTGCTCCAAAGCTCATTGGAGCTGCATGTAACGTTAACCCCTAGTGGGAGCTTAGTGCAATTTATGCTTAACACTATTATCCTGATTACCTTGGTTTTTCTTGTTTGCTTGAACAGATGCTGACAGTATTCTCTAAAGCTCTGATTTAGCCATCAATTGGAATAGCATTTCTGGGCTCCTCTTTTATCACTGACATAGGTCCATCTGTCTCTTCGAGTATTACGTGGGGTTTAATCCCTCTGGATATACCTTGGAGGGAGGTTTTTAAGTATAGTTTAGGGCATCAAGGGAAGTACCGAAGACCCATCTGGTCTTTGGGAATGGGCCAGAAGAAGGGGTTAACCTCCTGAAACGTTGCCCCCCCTTGTACATATGTAACCCCTCCCCCTTTTTTTTAATGGTGTTTTTGTTCTTTTCTTCCTCGCACCTCTCGTGTTCACATTAGGACTGTCCTTTTTCGGCATATTTCTTTTTGATATTGTCATTTGTGCTATGTGCTGTTTTGCTAGATCAGTTTCTTTTGGCATATCCAAATCTCTATTCATTTTGAGTGCTGCAAACCACTTTGGGATTTTATACATTGTATAGGTGCACTATATAATGCTCTTAACGATGCGGTTACTTCTGCGTTCATACCCTGTTGAATAGAGGCAAAAATGTCAGTTCCTGCAAGAAGGTTGCATTTTAAAAAAACATTGTTGCTGTAGCACACGGCACATCTCCTTTTTCAGGTGTCGGCCATCACTGACGCCTCTTCTTTGTTATTTTTAAATCCGCTTTTCTTGACGGAATTCTTTTATTTTCAGTGCCACGAACAAGAGTTTATGGAGAGTATCCAACTTTGTGAAGCTCTAATGACTGAAAAAGTAAGTCGTGATTTTTGTAAAAAAAAAAAATCCTCCTTTCCTTCTCTTCCACCCCCCCCCCCTCCTGATTATAAATGCGGCTGTTTCCCTAGGGAAAGGCTTTGACGGACATAGCTGTCATGCAGAATAATTTTGACAGTGTTCTACTTGACAACGAAAGCCTGAAGAGGGAAATTGCTGAAATGGAACGTCAGCTCGTGGAAAAGGCTGATATCAATACATTTGAGAGGCTAGAGAGCGAAACGCAAAAGGAGCAGGAGGTAAGCATATGAATTGAACTACCCTGAAGGCATTGAATATGAATTTGCATCTCTGATCAGAAAAGAGGGAATGCAGCTGAATCATAGAAGCAGCCATCCTCAACTAAAAATGCAAATTATTTTAGACTAACAAGTATAATTTGGTTACAAGTTATTTATTGGCACATTCCTTAATTTCAAGAAGGCCCTACATTTCATTTAGCAGTACAGTCGGCTTATATAAAAATTGAGTTTAATATACTAATGGGATAGCTCCTCCCCACAGTTGGTAGGACAAGAACTTGTGACCACTATGAGGGGGCATATTGTTAGAAAGCCAACAGCGTCTGTTCATTCTCCGGTTCAGGCAACCAGAAAACAGAGCAGCCGCAGCAAGAGACTCAAGTTATTGAAATATTGTTTCTAAGGCTAAATATTGTGCAGGTGTGATGACAAACGTTGGGCTACCTACCTCAATATTTTGCAGAGTACATTATGATGCATGAGAAGAAAATTCTACTGTTGACTACTTGCATTGACTGAACTTCTTTCCAACAGTCTGTTAATAAAGCAGTGTCAGGGGTCTTTTACACCGGCCCAAATCACTGACTTCATTGGATTTGTAGCCTGTTTCATTGATTGAGAACAGGCAAATGTCTCAGAACTTGGGGATACCTTGTCGGAGGAAGTCGTCCGACGTGGGTGAGGGTTCCTTTTTAAAATGGTTGCTATAGAGAAGTTCTTTAAGAATGAGATTGATTATTGAGGACACCAAAGATTTTGGGGCATGGACCAGGCCTTTTCTAGCTGTAAAAAAAAAATCTACTAGAAAATTTCCTGTTCACAGTTCTAATAACATCATGAAGACTGTCAGAAAATTCATGAAAATGTACCCCTTCAGTAAAGCTGATTGCAGTACCTGGGTAAAACCGCCGTCACCAAGATTGTAAAAAATACAACGATCCCCGAGGATGGATCTTCCTTTATGGATCCTATTGCGTGACGAATGGAGGGTGTTTTTGCGCAAACGATACATTTATCAGAATGACACTGAAACCAGCAATGGCCTGTATCTCCAGAACAGTCAGAATTTGGATATCTAATTTAGAAAATCGAATTTGAAGTAGGAATATCAAAACAAACTCTTTTTAAAGAGTTTTCAAATCTTGGCTATTCAATGCACTTTGTGTGTGACACTTCCATAAACGTCATCAGTGTAGCAGATCCTCTACATATACTATAATTGAGAAGAGGAGATGGCATCCCAAGGGGGAAAGTTTAGGCGCTGCACTGCATTCAAGAAAAATTGACAGAGGCTGGATCGCTCAGCAGAAGAAAGTTGTTCACTGGATCTTTCGCAACAGAGTAGCAAACAAGAACCTCGAGGTTCCTCTCAAGGTTATTATTTGCTACTATGTTGCAGAAGGACCAATGAACAACTTTTTTCTGCCAAGCGATCAAGCCTCCGTCATTAATTTTTCTTGAATGCAGTGCACCGCCTAAACCTTCCCCATTGGGATGTGATTTCCTTCAGGCTGAGAGCACCTGGATTTTGGCTTCCAGACCTGCAAGGTCATGAGTACTTTTTTTTTCTTGTCAGAAGTTCTATGGACATTAGTCTAGCTCCAGGGGTAAATGATTTCCAGCAAATGAGGGGGTCAGGGGTCCACCACTTAGACTGAGTCCATAGTGACTTCAGCCGTGCGGAGGCGCGCTGAGGCTGAGGGAAAGCGGGTGCTTTCCATGGCCTTAGTTCACGCGCCGTCGGAGGCGGGCCAGGGACGTCACTGAGCTGGTTCGCCATCATTGGGCAAGCCGCTCACGTGACTGGCCCTGCACTCCCGTGAGCGCTCAAACTAAAAAATTGTCGGCTACACTTCCGCACGCTTGCGGAAGCGTGCGCGAGCCCCTGCTAAAGCCGCTCATTGCGGCTGCAGGGGCTCGCTGACAAGCGTCAGCTCCTAGGCGCTGACATGTGCGTGGCCTTACATGGGTCCCACGGACATCCCTTCAGTGCATTGATTTCGTGTTTTATCCTCAAAATTGGAGCAATCATGACTTTTTTTCTGATCCTTGCTTTATACATGTGAACCTGACCATATTCTCAATACATTGTGAAAGTGTGAATACAAATAATTAGGGCTCAGAATAATCCGGTGAGTTTTATTGTACAAGCGAACGCAGGGAGAAAGCTAAAATTTGCTCTCTGGCAATTTTAATGATTGACAGTACATTTTATACATTTGCTAAAGAATAATATGCCCCTTCAGAAGGGGCTGGCTTAGAAAATGGAAAAATACAGAAATTATACAAAAAAATGCTAAACCCTTATATAAAATAAAAACTATATCTTGTGCAAGCGACCTTTACTCTACATATTTCTGATCTGGGGGTTGTGGTTTTCTACTTGAACAATAAACCTTTTTGCAGCCTTGGATGTGCAGATGTCAGATATGGAAAGTGGCTCATATTCTAAGGGTCAGAACAACATCTATTCCTGAGAATTAGTGGGGGCTGACTTTCTCCTGGGAGCGACTGCCCAAACCACCAGCCTTGCATGCATCTTTCATACTGCATTTACTCAGAATGACAAAACCGACAAAATGGCTGCTATGGTCAGAATGGTTGACTTGTGATCCTTTCCTTATCGCTGGCGCACACTCCTGGGTGACACCACGCCTCTAAATCATCCATTCCAATCTTCACAATTAACAATTTAAAAGCTGGTTCGTGTATGATGTATAATATATATAGATATAGATCTATAGATTACTATGGACTTTTTAAGACTGAGATTTGTGGACTTGTGGGTCCAAACATTCCTAGGTTCAGCATTATAGCTCGGGTATTCCTTGGAGTTCCTGGAAATGCCAGGCGTTTACAACAAGGATATGGGCCTCCTTAAACAATCCAGAGAAGAACCTAGCCTTAAAACAAGCCACTCACAATCTGTTGGCCAATATGGCAATTCAACCAGTTCTGCCTTCTCAGAGGCGAGGGGGGTTTTCTGCAATCCTGTTTCTAGTACAGAAACCATTAAAAGGATTGAGACCAATGATGAATCTAAAGAAATCAATGCTTTCTTCAACATCCAGCATTTCAAGATGGAGTCCTTGAGGGCAGTCATACAGTGGAAAGCTGAGCATTTCTAGCTTCTATAGACAAAGGATGCTGATCTCCACATTCCAATAAAACAATTACACAGTTGGTTCTTGTGATTCTATATAAACCTCAGTCACCAACAATGTATGGCTCTTCCCTTTGGACTGGCTACAGCACCTTCACATAGGTTATTGTGGTGATTGCAGCATTATTGAGACCATAGGCTCAGTTCTATATGTGGAAAGAAGTACTCCCTCCCAACAGTCTAGGGATAGCTATGGTACATCTCATTAGTATTTGTCTACTGCCATTTCTGTTAAAGTTTGTATGGCAGCGTACTTCCCTCCATTGAATCTTATATTTGACATATTAATGTTTTGTGCTTCCTTTTTACGAGCTCTGACTAGTTAACTGACCTATGGTGAATAATGCCCCTTCATATTGTGGTCACTAATGCAATGTACAGGCATACCCCGGTTTAAGGACACTCACTTTAAGTACATCTCGCTCAATAGGCAAACGGCAGCTCACGCATGCGCCTGTCAGCACGTCCTGAACAGCAAAACCAGCTCCCTACCTGTACCGAAGCTGTGCGCAAGCGGGGAGACTATAGAACCTGTTACAAATGCGTTATTTACATCAGTTATGCACGTATATAACGATTACAGTACATCAGTAAGTGGGGGAAAGGTAGTGCTTCACTTTAAGTACATTTTCGCTTTACATACATGCTCCGGTCCCATTGCATACGTTAATGTGGGGTATGCCTGTATAATTTTAATGTTGGGGTGATGGTTTAACTGCTGCATTAATGTGTGTATAATAGAATTCACATGTGCTATAAGGTTTGCTGCCAACTTCTTACGGTTTCTTACAATATTTAATCTTGCAGAATATAACTTTGCGTTTTTTGACCATTTTTATTAGTGTTTAACTAAGGAGTTTACTCTACATATGAGCAGACGATTAACTGCAACGTTATAGTGCTCCGATATGGAAGCAAAACCACGAGTATATATCCACCGTTTCACAAGTATCCATTCACATAGGAACAGCTAAAGTACTGAATTAAAATACAGTAAATGCATTGTTGGTGTTCAGGAATTAAAGGACCTTTTTGAGAAATTGGCGGAAGAAAAAAAATCTTAATGCTGGGACTCAGAAACATTTCTTCCAACACTGATGCTCAAATACAACCTTGTGTATAGATGAATCCATTCTTTTGGTGATGGCTGTTTAATCAACAAATGCTTGCTAACACTCCTCGCACTATTGCTTAATTGCTTTCTAGGCACAATTCACCCATGAAATTATCAGTTTAAAGAAGGTAGTTGAGAATGCAGAGATGTGCAACAGAGACCTTGAGGTGAGCTTTTCTGGTGTCTGTTTCTTCTCACAAAGTCTCAGTTATTAATGCACCGAAAAATAAAGCCGCATGCAAATCGACTAAAAATGTAATTTTTGGAAAGAACAGCTGCAGCGGCCGTTATTCTAACAAATCACAGTGCCGGTTTTGTGTGCGGTGTGTATTCCACGCGGCCAATCTCCCCAGGCACGTGTTTATCGCGGTTGCTTTGTTTTGAATGTCATGGATTCTGTTTCTTTGGGTGCAATGAAATGAATGAATTGCAATGTGTGCTACTGTGTCAATTTTAAAGTCTTTAAAAAACAGAACACTCAAATGCCATTTTCTGCACTCGCATCTTAAGGCGGTAAAGTTGGAAGACAATCCGTGCCAAGATGTGGGTATTCCGATATACACAACGCATGAAGTGTTCGAATAACTCCCGCTGCAGTTTTCCTTACCACTGCTTGATCTATCTGGGTCATAATCTTTCCCTAATACCATGGCTTTTAAAAAATTAATTCTTACAATTAAACTATACCAGTTTAATTTTGAAGAAAAAGGATTTATGGTAGGTGGAGATGTGTATTTCGACTTGTTTGCTTTTTTTAACTTCAGACAGTCTTGTACTGTACATAAAATGCATTGTTAAATTCATATGATGCAGAACTTGTCAATATCGTAATGTCCAGCAGTCATCGTTATCCATCATAGGAAGGCACTCGTTATGGAGTACAATATCACAATAATGGACAATATTATGGGGGAACTAGGACATTAATGGCCAGCAATTGAAAAGTAGCAACTTTTTTAAAATTTATTTTAAATTGTGTGCTGTGTGACGCAATATATTTAAAGGGTCTGATCAGAAATAATTGCAATCCATACGCTTTTAAACGCACAAAGTAAATATTGACATTTCTGTGCTGTAATATATTGCAGGCTGAGCTGCAAAGTAAATCAAAGCTTTTAAAAGAGCGTGAAGAGCAGCTCCATGAGTTACAGAAACAAGCAGATAAACTGCAGAGAAAAGTCAGAAATATGGATCTCTCTGTCTCCATGGTAAGATCAGCATGCATAGTGTTTCAAAGGTAACATTTCCGTACATTCATCTATAGTTTACATCTGAATTGCCACAAATTGAAACTGGTGCTATCATTGTGAAATAACCCACAATTTGGAATGATTTTCAGGGCAACAGTGAGACATTGTGTGAAGAGCTCTTTCAAGTGAAACAGTCCCTGAGTGATGCTGAAACTGTGACCCGTGATGCTCAAAAAGAATCTGCATTCCTCAGGAGTGAAAACCTAGAGCTGAAGGAAAAAATGGTGCGTACCTAATTCTGCAGATGCGTTTTGACGCAATAATGATCTGAATAGGTTTTTGGTGACAACTGCAGTATTGGGACAACAGTAGTTTTATACAACAAAGAAAATTGTGTGGGGTGGGTTACAGAAAATCACTTATGGCGCACTCCAGTGGGAGAGGAAAAAGGTAGCTCTATCCTGTTGTGCGGCAGTCCAGATTGGCAGGAAGACTGAACATTAAGCGCCAATATTTGTGTGTATTAAGTTACACTAACTACACTTACCTCTTCACAGGGTTGACAAACTACAGAGTCTCGTGTAGTAAAGGAATTTCGCTGCAATCTACCCCTCGCTTAAGTCCCAGCATCTGACTTTTTATAGTACAGTGTATGTATGTATATGGTTTCAATACTCTAATGTACTAATAAAGGTCAAGGTTTATACTTTTCTACCACTTGAGTGTGCCATAAGTGAACTTCTGTATTGGGCATTATACACAATTACTCCTTGCATACATGCACTTATATATATTTTTATTTTGTATATTCATGTGTTCGTCCTAATTAACATTGCAGTGGTAAGCAAGAATGAAAAAATATATTCTTTGTATATACTGTTATGCACCCCCATTCCATATTGGGATATGTATTGAGTTATGTAAATGTACTGCATAATCTGTTCATGCACTTATGGGCGAGTAGTTGAGGGTTTATTTCTTTTTTCCCCTATGTGGATTTATTTGCACATTTTTCAAATGTACTGGGGATGGATTTATACTTTTCAGTAGTGCTAGAAAAGTGTGCAATAGAGCTTCCTTAAGGGAATTTGAATGTTTCTGGACCACCAGTATTCCAGCAACCACTGTCCATTGTGATGTTTGAGCACCTTCAATCATGATTTGATTGGAGATCCTGCCACTGTGCTCAGAACATTTGATTTTGTATTGGGATATTGGAGTGGTCATATGGCCTGCTGAAGGGATACAGCATTGTCAAACTAAGATTCAAATAAAAACCCTGGTTTTTAAAGTGCCGATCACACCCACCCCCTTACCATAGGCTTTTAAGTTTACATCCTATGCTAGTATCTTGCCCTCCTGAGCATGTGCTGGTTTAAAGTCATAATCACTATTCGCAATCGCTAAAGGTCTGTACCTTTTTTAAACTGGACTGAGCTCCATTTTCACCTCCCGGTCACTTAATATTTTAGACTTAAAATTTTTGATTTTCTTATAAAAGCAGCATTGTGTTGGAATAGCAAGAACATAAAAAATTAACTTTAAAGCAGCAGTCAACGATGACCGCTTTTTTTTTTTTAATTTGGCAAAATTCTGAACTAATGTGCACTAGATTTCATTACAATACGAGACTGAATGAGTCATCAGAAATGCTTGATAAAGTGCTTTTCCTCTCCTATATACTGTACTATCAAAGTACTAAAACAATCTGCACAATACAACTTTTCATTTTTATTTTTTGTACAGGAGGTACTTTCAAGTCATCATAAGCAAATGGAGAAAGATGTTTCTTTGTATCAAAAGCAGCTGGAGACAGAAAAGAGAAACTACAAAAAAATGCAGAACGATTTGCAGAAAGAATTGCAATGTGCTTTCAATGAGATAATGCAGCTTAATAACCTCATGGCAGGGAAAGTTCCCAAAGGTTGGTGATTTTTCTGATTGTTACACTTAAGACTACATTTTTAAAAGTTTTTCGTCCATTTCAAGGAGTAATGTAGTGACATAAAATGCAATTGCAACAAATTAAATACCCTCAACACAATACAACATTCTCTACTATGGGTATTCGTTTTAGAATGTGAAATAAGGTCTTGCAAATGTAAGCTAAAAAGCTCACTTGCATACTAATCGGTCTGCAATTCTGCTTCTCTCAAACACTCGTTAGATGCTGCTTATTGCTAATGGAGAAAAGAATAAAGCAAAAACTTGCGCTTGAGTTTAATTGAAGCTATCTTTGTCCAGCTACATTCAACAATGTGACCGTTTTTTTTTTTTTTTCCCCCTCTTCTTCCCCTCCCCCCCGCCTTCTCTTAACAGCTATGAGTGACTTGCACAAAACATAATCGTATATTTTACTTGAAGTCACAAACTTAATAATCCTCAAACTTATTTACCACTTGCTTTACTTCACTTTCCAGACTTACTTTCTCGTGTGGAATTGGAAAAGAAGATTGCGGATTATTCAAAGCAACTTAGCAAAGGGCTAGACGAGAAACACGATTTGCAGAAGGAAGTGGCTTCCTTATCGGAATATAAATCTTTGCCAAGTGAAGTTGAATATTTGAAACAGCAGGTAGATATTTCCCTTGATTTGGATCTAAAGTAAATGCTGTAATGGTTTCATTTTCAATGGAGTTGCTTCAATATAAACCTTTTTTTAACAATTTCTAGCAGTGTCTATTCTAAAATTGTTGGCCTGATGTATAGCTGTACAAAAATCATTCTTCTAAGCACTTTTCAATGCGATTGTATTGACACCTTGCGGTGCCTGAAAATAGTATTCAACGTGATTTTAAGACCACGTTTACAAATGCATCACTAGACACATGTAAATATGTATGGTATGTGATTAGTTTATCCCCTAAACATGGCATGGCCAGATTTTTCCAAATAGACTTATTTGGCTTTTAAATGTTTCTACTGTTTAGCATTGAAAAATAATTGTCAGACCTAAAGTATAAAAGTATGTTAATAATATTATAGTAGTTGGCACAGGTGTTTAGTTATGAATACCTTCACCATTGTTCCAATCACCTTCCTACCAGGTTTTCAAGACTTCAGAAGAACTAAGTGTGTTAAAGCATGAACGAGAACAATCAGCAACTATACTAAGCGATAAAGAGTGTAAACTACAAGAGCTATCTGAGAAAATTGAGAATTTGACTGAAGAGTTAACGCATACACAGTCAACGTGTCAACAAGTTGCCGAAAAGTACTTGGAACTGAAAAATGTGCATGATGAACTTCAGGAAAAATGCATGTTGACAGCTGCAGAAATGACCCAGAAACAAAGTGAAGCTGAAGGTCTATTCCAAGAAGTGGAGCAACTTAAAGACATTGTGGAAACTGTAGAAGGCAAGGTTGGTTTTATCTGTTTTGGCAGAACCTGGGTGGGGGTGGGGAGGGAGTTTGGGGTCCCACTAACTTCAATTTTTTATTTTATTTTTGTGCTTGAATAAAGCTTTCCACTAAAATTCAAGAACTTGAAGAGGTGATTAAAGATAAAGAATGTCTTCTACTTGAGGGAGAAGAACTGGTCCAAGCTAAGGAGATGTTGTTTTCAGAAACTGAGCAACTTAAGGAGCAACTGGAAACCACCCACTTTGCTCTCTCAACCGCAGAGGAAAATAAGAATATGGTTAACATACAACTTGATACTTTACAAGAAGAATTCACAGTTCTTAGGAAGGAAAAGGAGGAGGTGCAAAGGTCTATAGAAGCAGAGAGGGACAATCTTAAAGAGCAAGTGAACAAGGTAGGTGTCTTTTGGTATTCAATTATTGCATGAAAAATTTGAGAAGCAAACTTTTTTTAGTCCACTAGTTGGCTCAGGTCTGTTTTTTGTTTAGCCTCCTTGGTTGAGGGGCTTTAGGCGAAGTACTGAGTTGACGCGGGAGCGTTTGAGGAGACAAATTTTCTTTTTAGGCAGCTGCTGTCACGTGAGCTGGTTCATCCAATGAGGTCGAACCCGCTTCGTGATGTGTCCATCGCCTCCCCAAGTTCACAGATCGCTGGGGCTGCAGTCGTGCGCACCGCCGTGTAGGTAGTATAAGGTCAGCCTACGCCTGTTCTTTGCAAGAAGCTGGAGCATACCAACACCAGCCAAATTATAAATCGAGGTTTCTGTGCATTATCATACACCATCAGGACATAATGTCCTGATGAAAACGTAAGAATACACTGAAACCTCAATTTGTCAAAAGCAAATGTATTATTTTGACATGTGTGCTCCGACTGCTTGCGACGACTCAGATGTTGTGCAATGGCAGCAGCCATTACCTGGTAGAACCCAACGTTTTCACAGTGGGCAGCGCTCCAAGTACCTGGCTCAAACTGCAGTTTCCTATTAAATGTTGATGCTTAAGCCTGTTCCTCTTCTTGGATTGGATATATGGGTCTGTTTTTTGTTAAACTGCTGCAATTGCCAGCATGAGCAAATTTATTTCAGTAAGATTTGTTGGGAACCTTAAAACATGCATGTAGATGCAGACCTATAGATACACATGAAAGTAAACAAACTGTTGAATCGCAGTTACATACATGTTGCATGGAACCCTGTTTTTTTTAATATATATATATATATTTTTAAGGAATTTGACATTTACAATAGATTTGTAGATTTACATTTTTAGATTGTTGTAAAAGCTGCAAAAATTATTATAATGTGTGTACAGGCATACCCCGCTTTAAGTACACTATAGAGCCTGTTACAGGCATACCCCACATTAACGTACGCAATGGGACCGGAGCATGTATGTTAAGCGAAAATGTACTTAAAGTGAAGCACTGCCTTTTCCCACTTATCGATGCATGTACTGTACTGCAATCATCATATACGTGCATAACTGATGTAAATAACGCATTTGTAACAGGCTCTATAGTCTCCCCGCTTGCGCACAGCTTCGGTACAGGTAGGGAGCCGGTATTGCTGTTCAGGACGTGATGACAGGCGCATGCGTTAGCTGGCGTTTGCCTATTGGGCGATATGTACTTACTCGCGAGTGTACTTAAAGTGAGTGTACTTAAAGCGGGGTATGCCTGTATGATGATTGCTGTACAGTACATGCATCAATAAGTGGAAAAAGGTAGTGCTTCACTTTAAGTACATTTTCGCTTTGCATACATGCTCCGGTCCCAGTGTGTGTGTGTGTGTGTGTGTGTGTGTGTGTGTACCAAAATGTCATTATTTGAATTAACACGGGACCCGAAGGATCTATATTGATAAGTCTTTTCACCCCTGGTACTCTGGCTGTCAGCCTCTTAATTTGTTGGAGTAACGTGGTTCTGATTTCATCCTTTCATCTTGCTTTTGATGGTTATTTGGTCCTTTTCGTATATCCCTTAGAATCCAATGTAGTAGTATCCCTGTGACATGATGGCCCACTTCTATCTTAATTTCTTCACCCTTGCGATGGCAAACTTTTTTTTTTTTTTAATATAGTTTGCTTTCAATCCCAGTCATTCATTTTTTTTTTTTTTTCTGTCTTCGATTCATACCCAACAAATTTCTCCATGCTAGGAGTTGTCTGAATATTCTGCCTTTCCTTTGAAATTATGGTGGAGGATTAACCTCCATACGTGCGCACAGGCAGAATACACTGGTCAAACACGTTCACCTTGAGGTGCAATGGCAGGTTCTCTTCAAAGATTGTCTTGTTTTTCCCACAGTCATCCATCCCATCTTCACTCTCCTATTGCTTTTCATTTGTAAGCTTCCCATCTGTAACTACTTGCTGGCCAAGGGAGACCTAGTTTTCAACTTCTAGTTCTATTCCCTGTTCATCTTTGACACATTTGCTAAACATCACTTGATAAGATATATATGGAAACCCACCTTCTTACTCTATATTAAGCAAGTTCTCTGATATTTTTACCACAAGTTTAGAAGACCACCAGCAACCAATTATTGTCTAAATTGTAGGTGAATTCTTCAATACAGCCGAACCCCATTATAACGCGGTCCTTGGGGTCCCGCTTATAGCATGATCGCATTGTGGATCGCGAAGATAAAATGGCAGAGATCAGGGGTTCTGCGTCTGCCGGAGGGGGAGAGCTGGGATAACTTCCAGCTTTCCAAGACCTGGCGCGCAGCAGCACCCCCCAGCAGGACTACCCAGAGCAGGGTGCTGGGGATTGTTGGTGTGTAGAGGTAGCTGTTCTAAATCGGGAGCCATGCCCAGACCGTGTTAGAAGCGGATCCGCATTGTGGCTGATTAGTGAGAATCTTAAAGAAGGTTGGTCTGTAGTTCTTGAGGTATTCTGTTTCTTATGGATGGATAACTACGGCATTTAAAGTTTTGCAATAAAAAAATTCCAACTAAACTTGAAGCTGGGGAAATTAATTTTAATCTTCCCATGGAGCCTTCCTATTCTTCATGACTTGGTACCTTTTGCTATTTCTGGGAAACCATTTTAGTATGTAATTCGTGGATTCTTCTTGCTCTTAGTCTGCTTAATTATGCCCAGTTCTGTTCTTGTACAAGAACTCTTTATGAAAAGTGCAGTCTTTTGATGTTGATCCATCATATTTTTTTATTTTATTTTTAGTGATTTGATGCCTGATGCGATGTTGCTGCTTTAAAATGTTTTACTTTTGTCACAATGGAGATTAAACCAGACTTTTTACAGTATTACAAAGCAATATGCATAATGAGTGTGTTAAATTAGCTATGATTTATTCTGGCCAGAGCTAAAAGGTAGCAACACAGTGAATTGGATCAGACCAAACGTCTGCAGAGTATCTGTCCCCGTCCAGATTGGTTTCCTATGTAGGTGGTGCAATGAGAAAAATCACACTGACACAGAGTTCAGAATGATAATGTCTGTCTTTATTACTACAGCCTGCGTTCCTATATAGGGGCTGTAGGGGAGGGTTTGTATGCAAAGGAGCTGTCTCAGGTCTAAAGGTTGTGTGCCAATGCACAGGTCAGTGTCTCATTGGTTCTTTGTTAGGTCTTTTCCTTATATGGTCTTGTTATTGTAGGTTTTTTGGACACATCAGCATTTGGGTGGAATTCCTCGGTTGGGTGTCATCTTGATTTCATAGTTGATGGGAGGGGGAGCTGCGGTAGCCATTTTGAGTAAGGAATCATAGCAAGGTACACATTACAGATGAAGAAATAGGCATTTTATCCAATCCATCACAACAGTGCAAAGGTGGAGGGCGCTGATGAATCTAGCTTACCCCGGATGCTTCCTTTGTCAGTAACTCGGGATGACTGCCTCTGGTTCCACAGTTCACTTTCCAGTTGGTCTCTCGACACAGACCAACCAAGAACTGTGGAGAAGAAAACACAGAGCGCACCAGAGGTAAGTAAAATGTATTTTAAACAAGGGTAATTAAGTAGAAACTTACAATTAAGTCAAATGAAGTGGATCGCAGTTCACCGTGCCTTCAGCCGATCTTGAGGCGCTGGGGAAGTGTGGTGCTAGCCGACTTCATGTCCCGCTCGCTGGGACTAGCTTGGTATTGTCGGCGATCCTACACTTCCGGGTTGCGTTTCAGCGAAGGTACTCGACGTGCAGGAGACTAGTGTGTCTCTCAAAGGGCTCCGTCAGGCACTGCGGCATACACTAATCAGAAAGAATGACCGCAGTGCAGTCATAGCACAGCTGATTTCTGATAAGTGTCTTACTTATTACCCGTGTTTAATATACATTTTACTTGCCTCTGGTGTGCTGTGTGTTCTTATTCTTGTTTGGTCCTCTGAGGTTTTCTTCGGTGGAGTTTTGGGGAGATGGAACGACTCAGACACATAGTAGCAGTATGGAGCACAAGTTAACCTTATTAATCAACATAGTTGAAAGCACGAGCGTGGATTCACCCTTCTACTACAAGAACTGTGGAGCCCTGATCGGCATAGACTTCTATAATTTCCTTGGCTCATCTGAATCTGTGTGCCGACCAAATGGGACTGGGTGGTGACGGTGCTTACAGACAGCATTGAGGGCAGAGCTTTGGAAGCGCGGTAAATGGGAACGTAGCAGATGGGGCTAGACCCAAAGCCTCTGTTCCTAATTTTTCGTTTCATGCCTCTTGCTTAGACTCTTGCTGCCAGGGAATAACAATGCCTCAGCTTTGGAAGTGTTAACTCTCCAAGCAGGTGGGCTCACCCTACCTCACCATTGTCCACAAGCACAGCATCTGGCCCCACACAAAGGTTAGCCCCCTGACAAGCCCCCTGACTTGATCGTTGTTACTGGCCCAAGCATACAATGAATCACACAAAATTACATGGAAACCACAAATGCATAATTAGTAGGATAAACATGAAACCATAACCCTGCTACAGATCCCGAACCTCAGATTTAGTATTACAAATTTATATGGTCTGGTAGCCGTTTTGCAGCCCATATAAATAAATTAGTAGAAATTACAGAACATAAAACTACTGCCACCCCCACATTAATTCCAGTTTCCTACTTGTACCTGGCTAATCATTCAATCTTTCATAGTATGGTTCTAACACCTGTTATCTCCCTTCTACCAAGGGGATGGGAAGGTGGCAACAATTTGAATCTACAGTATGTATATAATATCAAGCTTTTTATGTGGATACATAGGCACAAGCAAAGCAGGAATAGTTTTAGGTACATGGCTAAGACAGGCTCTCAATCAGAAAAAATGTTTTGCAATTCTAAAGATGAAAACTAGTGATGGATGTGCACACATGCATTTTGACGCACCTCTCCTTATGAATGGTGGCCACACATCTCCTTTACACTGTGCTTAGTTTATCAGCCTCACCTCTTAAAGTCTCACAGTAATACATCAGAGGCAAAGCAACCTTGGAAATTGGCTGAATACGTGAAGGAAGTGGCCACATTGTCCAATATAAGAGGATAGCCGTGCTTTCTGCTACCGACCTTTTATAAATGTTTTCCAATATCCCCAGTAACACAAACTGTACAGTTTCTTGTAATTTAGAATGCATTCATGTCATATTCTACTAAGGTATGCCAATTTAGTATTTCTTATTCATGAGATTATCTGCAGAAAGTGCCAGTCTTCATTATTTCTAAACCTGTATCAATACATGTTAGACAAAGTTGGGCAGATGGGACTGGTGCCACCTATTAAATCCACGATAATGGGGGTGGGGGGTCTTCAAGTTAATCGATACTATCAATATACAAGAAAACCATATATTACTTTATTACCAGCATAAAATAACCATTGAATTGTAACACTTTGGTTTCTCCATTCTCAACTTTACATCCATACTCATACATATTTCCGCAATGTGTAATATGGTTACTCTGAACATTGTTTGAGATTTAAACTATATTAATCTTTTGTCCATTTAGTTATCATCTCTACTTGCAATTCACCAAGAGCAGGATGATAAACATGAAACTGATAAGGAAAGGGACGAACTTGAACAAACTCGGCATAAACTGATTGAGATGGGACAACTGCAGAAGCATTTGAATGACACGCAGTCAGCCCTGGACACAATGCAATGGGAAATGCTTGAGGCTGCTCAAAAACTCAAAGCTCTTCAAGACGACTACCAAGTATCTGTCCAAGAAAGAAATGAACTCCGATGCACATTAGAGGACCTTAAAGCAGAGCGGGACAATCTAAAGCAAGATCTCAAAGAAAACATTGAACTGGTAATTCACATTTTGAGTTTCCATGCATTAGTCCTGATCCAGATGAAACTGTGATGGTGCCCAGAACACCCTTGGAATTGGCAGGCAAAATTGTAATACTTTTTTCTTTATAAATTAATTACTGGTCCATTGCCAGATAGGAATTACATTTTTCTAATAGTTTATTACATTAGTTGTGGTATTACCACATGGAAAACTAAATATTGAACAGCCATAAATCTTCAGGAACCCTCTGTCCTTAGAAATAAAAGCTGTAAGCTTCCTCATGTTAATTTCCATGTTTTACTTCTTTAAAAACAAATTACACTGTTTAGTGTTAAAAAAAAAAAAAATTTAATATTTAGAATAGCCTTATCAATTATTGCTAGCGGTTCTCAATGCCCCTTACTATTACAATTTTCAAAACAAATGTAGACTTCAGTAGATTTAAATACTATTGGAAAGGCTTCCGATGTGTTGTGTAGAATCTGCAAGAGCATCTCGGGTGATGGGAACAAACAAATCGAACGATTATTGTGGTGGGTATTGTAGTTGAATACACCTTTTTTGTGTTTGACATGTCGTTCCAATCTGTGAAATATTATTGTTTCCGCAGAATACCGTGCATGTTAATTAACCAATACAAGCATATTCTAAAATTCTGCTTATTTCTACTTTCGTCTACAAAATCTATAGTCTATTGAAACCCAAGATGATTTAAGGACAACCCAGGAAGAGCTCAAAGGACAGAAGGAGCTAGTTGATGACTTGAAAAGACAGGTGACAGATTATGCTGGAAGCATTCCATTAATTATAGAAGACCAAACGCTAAAAGAAAAGGTTTGTTAAACTCGTAAATGTATTTTACAAAATGTATTAAAAATTGAGTGAAACTTGTGACGCATCACCAGATCACTCACAGAATGTACATTTATGGTGCACTCCACACTAGTTATTTTAAATTTTATGGTGAATACAACGTGAAACACAAGGGTGATAAAGTGAGTTAATGTTGCTAATTCCTGCTGTGTGGTGTATATGTCTATATAATATATAGTACTGAACTAACCTCCTGCTCAAGTTGAAAAATCAAGAGTTGTACACACAGTTGATCACCCAAAAATCTGGCAATCAAACTCCTAAATCATTGCCCCAGCAGTTGGATGAATAATGAATAACATGCGAACAACACAACGTCCATGCAGACATAAAGGTCTCTAATAAACCGTTACACTCAGAGGTATGTTTGCAGGATGGAAGAGGGAATTCCCTAATCAACTAAACTACCATATGAACGCTGCTTGAAATCAAACCGCACAGCTCCAACATCGCTGTCAAGTTTTACTCGGGAGTCCCTGTAGCTAGTGATAAAGATCATAAATCCTTGCAGCATAACACTCTGTATAGTAGAGTAAAAATACTTGGCTAATCAATGCCAGAACGCTGCGTCTCTCATGGAATACGGCTATTCGCACACATCCAGCAACATGCAGAGGCTCCGATACACCAGGAATCAGCTACACCACGTGATGTGACGCGTGGGCGCGGTGACGTCACATCACGTGGTGTAGGTATTTCTTATTTTTGGAATAATATGCAGTAACTTTTTTTTTTTTTTTTTTTTCCTTTCAAAGCTATTGCAATTGGAGGAACAACTAAAGGACACAATAAGTATGAGAGACCAAGTTCTTGTTGAACATACAGCTATAGTGGAACAAAAACAGGAGTTGGTGAAATTGGTCTCTACTATTACCCGAGAAAGAGATGCACTTATAGAGAAATGTAACGATAACCTCCAGGTAGGGTTGTGCAATATACCAGGATGCTTGCAATACTGTGATCACTTCTGACTGTATCTATCTATATCTCTCTATCTATATCTATATCGATATCTCTCTCTGTATATATATATATCTCGATATCTCTCTATATCTCGATATCTATATCTCTCTATCTATATCTCTGCTTGTCTACAGGCATTTCTAGTATGTCCATAACTTGTTAACCAAACCCGATCAAAATTATCACACTAAACTTTATGCCAAATAGCATCAGGCTGGGCCTCTGAGTCCCTGGAACAGTAGAAGTACCAGGTCATGGTTTTTCCAATTGTAATGCAATTGGTTAACCAGCTAGGGTAAAATGCCTTGCAAGGGTGTAAAGTGTTTAAACTTCACCAATTCATTAACTACTAATTTGGATATCTAATTTAGAAAATCGAATTTGAAGTAGGAATATCAAAACAAACTCTTTTAAAGAGTTTTCAAAACTTGGCTATTCAATGCACTTTGTGTGTGACACTTCCATAAACGTCATCAGTGTAGCAGATAGATCCTCTACATACTGGTATACTATAATTGAGAAGAGGAGAGCTTCCTTAAGGGAATTTTGAATGTTTCTGGACCACCAGTATTCCAGCAACCACTGTCCATTGTGATGTTTGAGCACCTTCAATCATGATTTGATTGGAGATCCTGCCACTGTGCTCAGAACATTTGATTTTGTATTGGGATATTGGAGTGGTCATATGGCCTGCTGAAGGGATACAGCATTGTCAAACTAAGATTCAAATAAAAACCCTGGTTTTTAAAGTGCCCATCACACCCACCCCCTTACCATAGGCTTTTAAGTTTACATCCTATGCTAGTATCTTGCCCTCCTGAGCATGTGCTGGTTTTAAAGTCATAATAACTACAGCTGTACAAAAATCATTCTTCTAAGCACTTTTCAAAGCGATTGTATTGACACCTTGCGGTGCCTGAAAATAGTATTCAACGTGATTTAAAGACCAAGTTTACAAATGAATCACTAGACACATGTAAATATGTATGGTATGTGATTAGTTTATCCCCTAAACATGGCATGGCCAGATTTTTCCAAGGAGACTTATTTGGCTTTTAAATGTTTCTACTGTTTAGCATTGAAAAATAATTGTCAGACCTAAAGTGTAAAAGTATGTTAATAATATTATAGTAGTTGGCACAGGTGTTTAGTTATGAATACCTTCACCATTGTTCCAATCACCTTCCTACCAGGTTTTCAAGACTTCAGAAGAACTAAGTGTGTTAAAGCATGAACGAGAACAATCAGCAACTATACTAAGCGATAAAGAGAGTAAACTACAAGAGCTATCTGAGAAAATTGAGAACTTGACTGAAGAGTTAACACATACACAGTCAACGAGTCAACAAGTTGCCGAAAAGTACTTGGAACTGAAAAATGTGCATGATGAACTTCAGGAAAAATGCATGTTGACAACTGCAGAAATGACCCAGAAACAAAGTGAAGCTGAAGGTCTATTCCAAGAAGTGGAGCAACTTAAAGGCATTGTGGAAACTGTAGAAGGCAAGGTTGGTTTTATCTGTTTTGGCAGAGCCTGGGTGGGGGTGGGGAGGGAGTTTGGGGTCCCACTAACTTCAATTTTTTATTTTATTTTTGTGCTTGAATAAAGCTTTCCACTAAAATTCAAGAACTTGAAGAGGTGATTAAAGATAAAGAATGTCTTCTACTTGAGGGAGAAGAACTGGTCCAAGCTAAGGAGATGTTGTTTTTAGAAACTGATCAACTTAAGGAGCAACTGAAAACCACCCACTTTGCTCTCTCAACCGCAGAGGAAAATAAGAATATGGTTAACATACAACTTGATACTTTACAAGAAGAATTCACAGTTCTTAGGAAGGAAAAGGAGGAGGTGCAAAGGTCTATAGAAGCAGAGAGGGACAATCTTAAAGAGCAAGTGAACAAGGTAGGTGTCTTTTGGTATTCAATTATTCCATGAAAATTTGAGAAGCAAACTTTTTTTAGTCTACTAGTTGGCTCAGGTCTGTTTTTTGTTTAGCCTCTGTGGAAAGCGTAAATAAAAAACAGTCTGAGGTTATTTTGAAACAGAATAACACGTGAATTTATTCAAGTCAAGTTCACAACGGAGACAGCTTCAAAACAAAAGCTCTCTAAATAATAACACGATATGCCATATATTTATACCCTAAATCCTAAAGCTCAACCCCTTTATGGGGGGGCTTGCACGTCACTAAACATTACCTCATTTTGTAATACATAACAATATTAAAGTTGATGTCATTTTGTAATACATAATAATATTGTATAACTGCCTGTCAGCTAGAAACCATTCTGGGGTTAAATGGGATGTGCCTATTCTGTCGCCTAGCAATATGTTATGAGAATTAATTCTACTGCAAGAATCTAAACTTATCTCATGGGTTCTCATAACTTTTAGCCTGTTTACACTTTCAATTTGAAGCTGATTGGATGAGGAAGAGTCAATAAATTTAGTTAGGAGCAAAAATTCCATTCCTCTGCTTCACACATTTGTTTATACAGAAATGAAACACAGAAATTAGACTCACAAAGACAAGACCAAATGGCGGATTGAAATATTCACACAAAATGGCTTCATCCTAAATGCTGTTATGTTATGCCAGACCCCCTAATGTCTCAACTTCGTCAGTCCCTCCTCTGATTCTTTAAAACATTGTTTTTTGAGAATTATTGGTATGATTTTAGTCCAGAAACACGTTCTGAGGCACAAGGGTGCTCCATCATTTCATAATGTTGCTTGAGGGTGTAGGACAGTGCACGAGGGTGCCTGCCAAATGTAGTCATAGTCTCGTAGTATGGCGTTATAGCCAAATTCTTTTCCGGAGTTAGAACATTGTACTTTGTAGGACAGTGCACGAGGGTGCCTGCCAAATGTAGTCATAGTCTCGTAGTATGGCGTTATAGCCAAATTCTTTTCCGGAGTTAGAACATTGTACTTGGCATCTTCTTTCTTCAAGGGACTGCTGTAGATTGGTTCAGCAAACAATGGAATCATGTCTGCAGTGGGGGTGGCACATTTGTGGATCATGCCTTTGACAAACGTAACACAAACATAGAAGACAACGAGTATCACAATCACACACATTACCGCATTCAAAAATTTCGCTCCTAGTGATCCTACCAATCCAGTCAGCCCCAAAGGGTCCCAGTCTGTGTCACCTTCCTTCCTAAGTCTTTCTTGAATTACTTCTATCTTGTCTAACTCATGCTGTACCTTGCCACTCTGATCTTGGATGAAAACACAACATTGTTCTTTAATTAGGGCACATACACCTCCTTTTGATGCTAAAATGTAATCTAAAGCCATTCTGTTTTGTAAGGCCATAAGCCTGATCTAAACCTGTTCTTGGTTTAATGATGAAATTAAAAACTGCAAAATTAAGGCCACATCCTTCCTGTAAATTGTTATCTGACTGAACATACATTTTTACACAGGTTTCATTGGTTGGTGGAGACACTTGACCCATAAATTGATTCTTGTTCCTAGTGTGTGATACACCCTTTAAAGAGGTTCCCTTAAAAAATTGGAAAAATACAGAAATTATACACATAATACTAAAACCCTTATTTTATGTACGCAACCTTTCTTTGGATATGCAGTTGCTAGATAAAGGATATGGCATCTATCTCTATCATCATATATTTTCAGCTATTACTGAGAATTGAAGGGGTTTGGTATCTGTGGAAGCGAAATGCATGATCCTCACCCCTGCACGCATTGTATACATCATTCACTCTGAATATCAGAACAGACAATGTCTGCGATGGTCAACATGGCTGACTTATGATCCTATCCTTGTGGCTGACACACCCCCTGGGTGACCCCCTCCTCTCGGTGGAGGTGCAACACACTTCTGGATCAAAGTTTTGCTGCATATGACACATACATAGAGTGTGATGAGTACTGCCAAAACACATACAAGAGCTTTCACAAGCCACGCTTCCAGGAAACCAATCCTCCCATCAAGGCTCAATTGTACATACACCTTAAATTTCTAACTTAACACACTCTAAAGAATAAAAATATTGAGTCTCTGAAAAAATGAAATGTTCTGATTAAACCTGGCCTTAGCCTGGTGTCTTATTTTCCTCGTTGGTTAACGGTCAAAGTTTGTCTCGTCAAAACGTTAACTTGATGCAGCTGTGCTTTAGGCGACTTTGGTCTTTGGTGGAGCTGGAATGAGCTTTACTGTACTTTGGGTCCAGGGAAAGAACTCTGCCACTTTAATTGCTGTATTGGTGGTTAGTATGGGCCCTTTCATCTGGGATGAAGAGCATGCTTGTTTAGGAACTACTTGACCTTTAACTCCGTCTCGTGTAGGTGCACTTTTATCATACCTTATGCCTAGAGAGACTCAAAAAATATATTAGTGGCATACAATACTTATTAATTGTTTTATTACCAATAGATGGTCCTTAATTTGTTCCTTTGAACTACTGATAGTCATAAGTCATCCCATAAGTGTCTCATAGGGAGATAATTTATACCTAGGAACAAATTCTTGTATCAATGTGTTTACTACTGTCTTAACATCCGCATATAGACAGAGGTATCTCCTATTAATGCTCCTCATATTTAAAACTAAGCAGCTAATGTGGACTTTACTGTACTACAATCTAAGTTCCTAAGGCTTTGGGCCTCAGTCATTGTCAAACCAATTGCTTCCATAATCAACTCTATCCTGTCTACAGGCCATATCCCTAAGACTTGGAAAACTACCAGAGCTGTCCCAATCTTCAAAAGTGGGGACAAAAACACTGTCTCAAACTACAGACCAATATCTCTTCTCCCAATACACACTTGCTCTCATTCATGCCTCACTATCATCTCCTCCGATGCAAATGGTATCAACCTTTTCATAAAATACTAACTAACCTTAAAACTTGCCCCACAAATTAAACATCCCAATAGCCTGCACTCATGGCTATTATTTCACACACAGTCACTCCTACCACACCCATTGTGACCAAGCACTGCCATCTACAGCACTTATTCCCTCACCTGCTATCTCTGTAAATTCCCCTCAAACCTTAGATTGTAAGCTCTTAAGGGCAGGGATTTCCTTTCCTATTGTCTGATTTTGCTGCACTTACTATTCTATTATAATTCCCTCTACTGTATTCTTTATGAAGTGCTGAGAACATTTTTGACGCTATATATATAAAGTCATACATTGCAATACACTACTATCCAAAGTCATGGACAAAAATGTGTTCACTCCCAATTAAACAATTACTATACTAAGACAAATACCCCTAGCCAATTCCAGTCAGGCCTCCACCCCAAACACTCCATTGTAACTATTCTGCTAAAATGTGAAATGCCTTGCATATAATATATATACCCTGCTCACTTATGTAACTGTATTTGCCACTATATATCACCTGTCCTTTAACTCTATACCTAGAACATATCCAAAAATGGGAGGTGACTCCCAATGCACCACTTTGGCAAAACATTCTACAAATATTTTAACAATAACTACTGCTTATAATAAAATTGTACACCTATGGAAAAATAAATGGTTAAAAGTTATAAAATATATCACATATTCAGTTAATAGACAAATGATTTTGTATAAGACTTCACACTAATGTCTTGCTTTATATAATCTCTTTGCACAGTGCTGAGCACACGGTCAGCTTTATCATTTTAAAGACACTCTGCATATTCATCTGACTAAAGAAAAAATATTTTCTATAAGACTTGTTTCCGGGCAAAGAGACATTTTGTTTCTGGGCGTTTCGCCAATTGACCCTGAAAAGATAAGATAATGACACACCACCGCTTCCTCCTAAAAATAATTATTATTGGATTGGAACTTTTGCTTAAAGTTTAAATACATGGAGCTTTATACAGAGCCCTAAGAACTACATTTTTTATGACCTTTCAAAAATTAACCAACGGGCTTTTATATAGCTGAGGTTCATATAACTTCTTAACACACAAATAACGCCACACGCGCATGCTATCTCCCTCCACTCAGTTCTCTTTAATGCCTTCTGTATGAACTTTCATAGTTTCACTGATTTAATTCACTACAAATTTATGCTATCCTGTTGCAATTCTGTCCTTTCTCAAGCTACACAAACCTATTTCTTTCCATTAATCAACACTCATAAGTCTACCCCACACAAATTCTTCCTTCATCTCACCTCAGGACTTTTGCTGACTATTTTTAAGAAAGAGGTTGAATCCATACACCAGAACATTCCCTCTTTTTCCTCCTATCCTACTTTGCTTCCAACTCTCTACCTGCTTTCCTTAACTCTTTTTCCACTGTCTCAAAAGAGTGTCACCATCACTGTTGTTCTCCTCTTCTCCCTCTAATCTGCTACATTTCCATTCTCCTTCAAACATGTAATAGTTATACCATGACTCAAAAATAGCAAGCTTGACCCTACCTCTCTTTCTAACTACTGAACTTGTCTTGCATTCGCCTGCTTGCTCCATTTTCTCACACCCATTCTCTCCTTAACCCTCTACAATCTGACTTCTGCACTGCTCCCTCCACGGAGACAATTCTCACTAAAATAACTCATGAACTACATGCTGCCCAAGACAGAGGTCATCACACTCTGCTCCTATTACTCCACCTCTCTGAAGCATTTGCCTCTGTGGACCACACTCTTCTCTTTTCTCTGTACACACTCTCTCTAGGTGACCTAATAACATCTCTTAGGTTTAAATATCACCTCTATGCTGACAACACCACCATTTACTTTTCAATCCCTGACCTTACACCTGCCATACAAACCTACGTTTCTGAATGTCTCTCTGTTATCTCATCCTGGAAGACCCTCTTTCGCCTTAAATTTAACATGGCAAAAACAGAGTTCCTCATACTTCCTCCCAAACCTGACCCTATTATCTCCTTCCACATTACTCTTGAATCTTCCATCCAGTAGCTCAAGCACGCTGCTTGGGGGTCACTCCCAACTCCTCTCTCATCAAACAATGCTTATGAGCTTTTACCCATATTTTTAAACACAAAATATTCCATGTGTTTTTACTGGTTACACACAATACAGACACCCAAAGAACATAGACACAAACTTCTCTCCTACACAGCGAATCAGCTTCTCATATAAATAACCTGCTTTTATTCTCTTTCTAGTTGCCATTAGAACAGAAGGAAAAAAAATATTTTCTGGTTCAAAAGACCTATTCGTGTGGCCAGTACGAACAAATCTTTTCAATTCCATTCTTTTTCTTCTACTCTCTCTCTCTCTCTCTCTCTCTCTCTCTCTCTTAGGGCTGCTCTGCAATTACTGGCAACATGTCCTACCTTTTTACACTTATAACACGTTCTGTCCCTTCCAAACAATATACACACAGTCTCTTATTGTATCCCAATTTCTGCATATAAACCTGTCATAAAAATAACCCTCAATATCTACTTCCTCAACACTACATATGCCTTAATTATCTATCGGCAAATTCACTTGCTATTTCTTTCCTATTCACTTTCTTTTTCACTTCTGTCCTGGCAATGGTAAAAATTAATGCAGCGGGGACCCTTCTGTCCCTCAACATAATTCTTTTGACCCATATTAACGTAAGGTATGTTTCCCTGTGGGATTCAAAAACACACGAGACGGCGCTCGCTGAGCTTATCAATCCCACAGAAAAAGACCCCTCTTTCATTTAAACATCTGCGCAATTAGTTGATAATAGTACAAACAGTGCCATTCACTGGCCAACAAAATATATTTATATTGTCTCTCTTCGTTCTCTGTATTCATTCTTTATTATTTTCGTCTGCAGACACACAATCCTGTGAGAATTTTTGGTTTCCCATTATTCCCCTGTTACAGAAATCAAATTTAATTGACCTGTACAATACTTCTTCGGTTACAGAAATCAAATTTAATTGACCTGTATAATTTAGCGTTACAATAATCAACGCAAGCTGATTACGTACAACTCTTTTGGCATGTTATTGTTCTGAATAGTGTAAATATGCAGATAAGGACCTGTCACGAGACTGTTCCCCAATCACATTTTCTCACCATAACTATACCAAAGAAAAACTTGCATCACTTCAGCGGGTCCAACCCAGTCCTGATAAACCTTATACTTTTATAACATGGATACAGATAAGACCTTCTAACCAGATATCCATGAACTCACTTGGTATGTAAATGACAAAACAGAGCAAATGTACAATCAGGGACCCATCCTGCTCCGACAACAAAAATATTTCACAACCCAGGACGGTCTGAAAACAATCCCTTTAAGCACAAAAACACTCACTTTCAACACCAAAACCTTTAACGGGACTCTTACCTTAGCCCCTAACAACTCTTAACAACTTTTACACTTTAAAATGAATACAGGAACAGAGAATAATAAATTCACGTGAAACTGCTAGGGATTCTTACTCGTCACATCAGATAAGACACCGTTCAAAAATCAGCTCCACGCACCACTCAAAACAATTTAATCAGGCTGTTTGTCTAAAAAATGCAGGTAGCCTTACCTTGATTCATATGTGAGCTCAGGTTTGAGTGATGGAGGAGTGATTCATCCGGGTGCTCGATTCCGATGATATTGAGTCCCTATTCGGGCGCCATCTGTGGAAAGCGTAAATAAAAAACACAGTCTGAGGTTATTTTGAAACAGAATAACACGTGAATTTATTCAAGTCAAGTGCACAACGGAGACAGCTTCAAAACAAAAGCTCTCTAAATAATAACACTATATGCCATATATTTATACCCTAAATCCTAAAGCTCCACCCCTTTATGGGGGGGCTTGCACGTCACTAAACATTTCCTCATTTTGTAATACATAACAATATTAAAGTTGATGTCATTTTGTAATACATAATAATATTGTATAACTGCCTGTCAGCTAGAAACCATTCTGGGGTTAAATGGGATGTGCCTATTCTGTCGCCTAGCAATATGTTATGAGAATAAATTCTACTGCAAGAATCTAAACTTATCTCATGGGTTCTCATAACTTTTAGCCTGTTTACACTTTCAATTTGAAGCTGATTGGATGAGGAAGAGTCAATAAATTTAGTTAGGAGCAAAAATTCCATTCCTCTGCTTCACACATTTGTTTATACAGAAATGAAACACAGAAATTAGACTCACAAAGACAAGACCAAATGGCGGATTGAAATATTCACACAAAATGGCTTCATCCTAAATGCTGTTATGTTATGCCAGACCCCCTAATGTCTCAACTTCGTCAGTCCCTCCTCTGATTCTTTAAAACATTGTTTTTTGAGAATTATTGGTATGATTTTAGTCCAGAAACACGTTCTGAGGCACAAGGGTGCTCCATCATTTCATAATGTTGCTTGAGGGTGTAGGACAGTGCACGAGGGTGCCTGCCAAATGTAGTCATAGTCTCGTAGTATGGCGTTATAGCCAAATTCTTTTCCGGAGTTAGAACATTGTACTTGGCATCTTCTTTCTTCAAGGGACTGCTGTAGATTGGTTCAGCAAACAATGGAATCATGTCTGCAGTGGGGGTGGCACATTTGTGGATCATGCCTTTGACAAACGTAACACAAACATAGAAGACAACGAGTATCACAATCACACACATTACCGCATTCAAAAATTTCGCTCCTAGTGATCCTACCAATCCAGTCAGCCCCAAAGGGTCCCAGTCTGTGTCACCTTCCTTCCTAAGTCTTTCTTGAATTACTTCTATCTTGTCTAACTCATGCTGTACCTTGCCACTCTGATCTTGGATGAAAACACAACATTGTTCTTTAATTAGGGCACATACACCTCCTTTTGATGCTAAAATGTAATCTAAAGCCATTCTGTTTTGTAAGGCCATAAGCCTGATCTAAACCTGTTCTTGGTTTAATGATGAAATTAAAAACTGCAAAATTAAGGCCACATCCTTCCTGTAAATTGTTATCTGACTGAACATACATTTTTACACAGGTTTCATTGGTTGGTGGAGACACTTGACCCATAAATTGATTCTTGTTCCTAGTGTGTGATACACCCTTTAAAGAGGTTCCCTTAAAAAATTGGAAAAATACAGAAATTATACACATAATACTAAAACCCTTATTTTATGTACGCAACCTTTCTTTGGATATGCAGTTGCTAGATAAAGGATATGGCATCTATCTCTATCATCATATATTTTCAGCTATTACTGAGAATTGAAGGGGTTTGGTATCTGTGGAAGCGAAATGCATGATCCTCACCCCTGCACGCATTGTATACATCATTCACTCTGAATATCAGAACAGACAATGTCTGCGATGGTCAACATGGCTGACTTATGATCCTATCCTTGTGGCTGACACACCCCCTGGGTGACCCCCTCCTCTCGGTGGAGGTGCAACACACTTCTGGATCAAAGTTTTGCTGCATATGACACATACATAGAGTGTGATGAGTACTGCCAAAACACATACAAGAGCTTTCACAAGCCACGCTTCCAGGAAACCAATCCTCCCATCAAGGCTCAATTGTACATACACCTTAAATTTCTAACTTAACACACTCTAAAGAATAAAAATATTGAGTCTCTGAAAAAATGAAATGTTCTGATTAAACCTGGCCTTAGCCTGGTGTCTTATTTTCCTCGTTGGTTAACGGTCAAAGTTTGTCTCGTCAAAACGTTAACTTGATGCAGCTGTGCTTTAGGCGACTTTGGTCTTTGGTGGAGCTGGAATGAGCTTTACTGTACTTTGGGTCCAGGGAAAGAACTCTGCCACTTTAATTGCTGTATTGGTGGTTAGTATGGGCCCTTTCATCTGGGATGAAGAGCATGCTTGTTTAGGAACTACTTGACCTTTAACTCCGTCTCGTGTAGGTGCACTTTTATCATACCTTATGCCTAGAGAGACTCAAAAAATATATTAGTGGCATACAATACTTATTAATTGTTTTATTACCAATAGATGGTCCTTAATTTGTTCCTTTGAACTACTGATAGTCATAAGTCATCCCATAAGTGTCTCATAGGGAGATAATTTATACCTAGGAACAAATTCTTGTATCAATGTGTTTACTACTGTCTTAACATCCGCATATAGACAGAGGTATCTCCTATTAATGCTCCTCATATTTAAAACTAAGCAGCTAATGTGGACTTTACTGTACTACAATCTAAGTTCCTAAGGCTTTGGGCCTCAGTCATTGTCAAACCAATTGCTTCCATAATCAACTCTATCCTGTCTACAGGCCATATCCCTAAGACTTGGAAAACTACCAGAGCTGTCCCAATCTTCAAAAGTGGGGACAAAAACACTGTCTCAAACTACAGACCAATATCTCTTCTCCCAATACACACTTGCTCTCATTCATGCCTCACTATCATCTCCTCCGATGCAAATGGTATCAACCTTTTCATAAAATACTAACTAACCTTAAAACTTGCCCCACAAATTAAACATCCCAATAGCCTGCACTCATGGCTATTATTTCACACACAGTCACTCCTACCACACCCATTGTGACCAAGCACTGCCATCTACAGCACTTATTCCCTCACCTGCTATCTCTGTAAATTCCCCTCAAACCTTAGATTGTAAGCTCTTAAGGGCAGGGATTTCCTTTCCTATTGTCTGATTTTGCTGCACTTACTATTCTATTATAATTCCCTCTACTGTATTCTTTATGAAGTACTGAGAACATTTTTGACGCTATATATATAAAGTCATACATTGCAATACACTACTATCCAAAGTCATGGACAAAAATGTGTTCACTCCCAATTAAACAATTACTATACTAAGACAAATACCCCTAGCCAATTCCAGTCAGGCCTCCACCCCAAACACTCCATTGTAACTATTCTGCTAAAATGTGAAATGCCTTGCATATAATATATATACCCTGCTCACTTATGTAACTGTATTTGCCACTATATATCACCTGTCCTTTAACTCTATACCTAGAACATATCCAAAAATGGGAGGTGACTCCCAATGCACCACTTTGGCAAAACATTCTACAAATATTTTAACAATAACTACTGCTTATAATAAAATTGTACACCTATGGAAAAATAAATGGTTAAAAGTTATAAAATATATCACATATTCAGTTAATAGACAAATGATTTTGTATAAGACTTCACACTAATGTCTTGCTTTATATAATCTCTTTGCACAGTGCTGAGCACACGGTCAGCTTTATCATTTTAAAGACACTCTGCATATTCATCTGACTAAAGAAAAAATATTTTCTATAAGACTTGTTTCCGGGCAAAGAGACATTTTGTTTCTGGGCGTTTCGCCAATTGACCCTGAAAAGATAAGATAATGACACACCACCGCTTCCTCCTAAAAATAATTATTATTGGATTGGAACTTTTGCTTAAAGTTTAAATACATGGAGCTTTATACAGAGCCCTAAGAACTACATTTTTTATGACCTTTCAAAAATTAACCAACGGGCTTTTATATAGCTGAGGTTCATATAACTTCTTAACACACAAATAACGCCACACGCGCATGCTATCTCCCTCCACTCAGTTCTCTTTAATGCCTTCTGTATGAACTTTCATAGTTTCACTGATTTAATTCACTACAAATTTATGCTATCCTGTTGCAATTCTGTCCTTTCTCAAGCTACACAAACCTATTTCTTTCCATTAATCAACACTCATAAGTCTACCCCACACAAATTCTTCCTTCATCTCACCTCAGGACTTTTGCTGACTATTTTTAAGAAAGAGGTTGAATCCATACACCAGAACATTCCCTCTTTTTCCTCCTATCCTACTTTGCTTCCAACTCTCTACCTGCTTTCCTTAACTCTTTTTCCACTGTCTCAAAAGAGTGTCACCATCACTGTTGTTCTCCTCTTCTCCCTCTAATCTGCTACATTTCCATTCTCCTTCAAACATGTAATAGTTATACCATGACTCAAAAATAGCAAGCTTGACCCTACCTCTCTTTCTAACTACTGAACTTGTCTTGCATTCGCCTGCTTGCTCCATTTTCTCACACCCATTCTCTCCTTAACCCTCTACAATCTGACTTCTGCACTGCTCCCTCCACGGAGACAATTCTCACTAAAATAACTCATGAACTACATGCTGCCCAAGACAGAGGTCATCACACTCTGCTCCTATTACTCCACCTCTCTGAAGCATTTGCCTCTGTGGACCACACTCTTCTCTTTTCTCTGTACACACTCTCTCTAGGTGACCTAATAACATCTCTTAGGTTTAAATATCACCTCTATGCTGACACCACCATTTACTTTTCAATCCCTGACCTTACACCTGCCATACAAACCTACGTTTCTGAATGTCTCTCTGTTATCTCATCCTGGAAGACCCTCTTTCGCCTTAAATTTAACATGGCAAAAACAGAGTTCCTCATACTTCCTCCCAAACCTGACCCTATTATCTCCTTCCACATTACTCTTGAATCTTCCATCCAGTAGCTCAAGCACGCTGCTTGGGGGTCACTCCCAACTCCTCTCTCATCAAACAATGCTTATGAGCTTTTACCCATATTTTTAAACACAAAATATTCCATGTGTTTTTACTGGTTACACACAATACAGACACCCAAAGAACATAGACACAAACTTCTCTCCTACACAGCGAATCAGCTTCTCATATAAATAACCTGCTTTTATTCTCTTTCTAGTTGCCATTAGAACAGAAGGAAAAAAAATATTTTCTGGTTCAAAAGACCTATTCGTGTGGCCAGTACGAACAAATCTTTTCAATTCCATTCTTTTTCTTCTACTCTCTCTCTCTCTCTCTCTCTCTCTCTCTCTCTCTCTCTCTTAGGGCTGCTCTGCAATTACTGGCAACATGTCCTACCTTTTTACACTTATAACACGTTCTGTCCCTTCCAAACAATATACACACAGTCTCTTATTGTATCCCAATTTCTGCATATAAACCTGTCATAAAAATAACCCTCAATATCTACTTCCTCAACACTACATATGCCTTAATTATCTATCGGCAAATTCACTTGCTATTTCTTTCCTATTCACTTTCTTTTTCACTTCTGTCCTGGCAATGGTAAAAATTAATGCAGCGGGGACCCTTCTGTCCCTCAACATAATTCTTTTGACCCATATTAACGTAAGGTATGTTTCCCTGTGGGATTCAAAAACACACGAGACGGCGCTCGCTGAGCTTATCAATCCCACAGAAAAAGACCCCTCTTTCATTTAAACATCTGCGCAATTAGTTGATAATAGTACAAACAGTG
Source organism: Ascaphus truei (assembly GCF_040206685.1). NCBI lineage: Eukaryota > Metazoa > Chordata > Amphibia > Anura > Ascaphidae > Ascaphus > Ascaphus truei. The sequence continues at coordinate 349,548,544 of NC_134483.1, forward strand.
CCATTCACTGGCCAACAAAATATATTTATATTGTCTCTCTTCGTTCTCTGTATTCATTCTTTATTATTTTCGTCTGCAGACACACAATCCTGTGAGAATTTTTGGTTTCCCATTATTCCCCTGTTACAGAAATCAAATTTAATTGACCTGTACAATACTTCTTCGGTTACAGAAATCAAATTTAATTGACCTGTATAATTTAGCGTTACAATAATCAACGCAAGCTGATTACGTACAACTCTTTTGGCATGTTATTGTTCTGAATAGTGTAAATATGCAGATAAGGACCTGTCACGAGACTGTTCCCCAATCACATTTTCTCACCATAACTATACCAAAGAAAAACTTGCATCACTTCAGCGGGTCCAACCCAGTCCTGATAAACCTTATACTTTTATAACATGGATACAGATAAGACCTTCTAACCAGATATCCATGAACTCACTTGGTATGTAAATGACAAAACAGAGCAAATGTACAATCAGGGACCCATCCTGCTCCGACAACAAAAATATTTCACAACCCAGGACGGTCTGAAAACAATCCCTTTAAGCACAAAAACACTCACTTTCAACACCAAAACCTTTAACGGGACTCTTACCTTAGCCCCTAACAACTCTTAACAACTTTTACACTTTAAAATGAATACAGGAACAGAGAATAATAAATTCACGTGAAACTGCTAGGGATTCTTACTCGTCACATCAGATAAGACACCGTTCAAAAATCAGCTCCACGCACCACTCAAAACAATTTAATCAGGCTGTTTGTCTAAAAAATGCAGGTAGCCTTACCTTGATTCATATGTGAGCTCAGGTTTGAGTGATGGAGGAGTGATTCATCCGGGTGCTCGATTCCGATGATATTGAGTCCCTATTCGGGCGCCATCTGTGGAAAGCGTAAATAAAAAACACAGTCTGAGGTTATTTTGAAACAGAATAACACGTGAATTTATTCAAGTCAAGTGCACAACGGAGACAGCTTCAAAACAAAAGCTCTCTAAATAATAACACTATATGCCATATATTTATACCCTAAATCCTAAAGCTCCACCCCTTTATGGGGGGGCTTGCACGTCACTAAACATTTCCTCATTTTGTAATACATAACAATATTAAAGTTGATGTCATTTTGTAATACATAATAATATTGTATAACTGCCTGTCAGCTAGAAACCATTCTGGGGTTAAATGGGATGTGCCTATTCTGTCGCCTAGCAATATGTTATGAGAATAAATTCTACTGCAAGAATCTAAACTTATCTCATGGGTTCTCATAACTTTTAGCCTGTTTACACTTTCAATTTGAAGCTGATTGGATGAGGAAGAGTCAATAAATTTAGTTAGGAGCAAAAATTCCATTCCTCTGCTTCACACATTTGTTTATACAGAAATGAAACACAGAAATTAGACTCACAAAGACAAGACCAAATGGCGGATTGAAATATTCACACAAAATGGCTTCATCCTAAATGCTGTTATGTTGTTGTGCCAGACCCCCTAATGTCTCAACTTCGTCACCTCCTTGGTTGAGGGGCTTAAGGCGAAGTACTGAGTTGACGTGGCAGCGTTTTTGAGGAGACAAATTTTCTTTCCGGCAGCTGCTGCGTCACGTGAGCTGGTTCATCCAATGAGGTCGAACCCGCTTCGTGATGTGTCCATCGCCTCCCCAAGTTCACAGATCGCTGGGGCTGCAGTCGTGCGCGCCGCCGTGTAGGTAGTATAAGGTCTGCCTATGCCTGTTCTTTGCAAGAAGCTGGAGCATACCAACACCAGCCAAATTATAAATCGAGGTTTCTGTGCTTTATCATACACCATCAGGACATAATGTCCTGATGAAAACGTAAGAGAATACACTGAAACCTCAATTTGTCAAAAGCAAATGTATTATTTTGACATGTGTGCTCCGACTGCTTGCGACGACTCAGATGTTGTGCAATGGCAGCAGCCATTACCTGGTAGAACCCAACGTTTTCACAGTGGGCAGCGCTCCAAGTACCTGGCTCAAACTGCAGTTTCCTATTAAATGTTGATGCTTAAGCCTGTTCCTCTTCTTGGATTGGATATATGAGTCTAACAAAAAACAAACTGCTGCAATTGCCAGCATGAGCAACTGTTGAATCGCAGTTACATACATGTTGCATGGAACCCTGTTTTTTTTTAATATATATATTTTTAAGGAATTTGACATTTACAATAGATTTGTAGATTTACATTTTTAGATTGATGTAAAAGCTGCAAAAAAAAAATATTTATATATATATATATATATATATATATATATATATATATATATGTATGTATGTATGTGAGAACCAAAATGTCATTATTTGAATTAACACGGGACCCGAAGGATCTATATTGATAAGTCTTTTCACCCCTGGTACTCTGGCTGTCAGCCTCTTAATTTGTTGGAGTAACGTGGTTCTGATTTTATCCTTTCATCTTGCTTTTGATGGTTATTTGGTCCTTTTCGTATATCCCTTAGAATCCAATGTAGTAGTATCCCTGTGACATGATGGCCCACTTCTATCTTAATTTCTTCACCCTTGCGATGGCAAACTTTTTTTTTTTTTTTTTTTTAATATAGTTTGCTTTCAATCCCAGTCATTCGTTTTTTTTTTTTTTTTTTTTTTCTGTCTTCGATTCATACCCAACAAATCTCTCCATGCTAGGAGTTGTCTGAATATTCTGCCTTTCCTTTGAATTTATGGTGGAGGATTAACCTCCATACGTGCGCACAGGCAGAATACACTGGTCAAACACGTTCACCTTGAGGTGCAACGGCAGGTTCTCTACAAAGATTGTCATGTTTTTCCTACAGTCATCCATCCCATCTTCACTCTCCTATTGCTTTTCATTTGTAAGCTTCCCATCTGTAACTACTTGCTGGCCAAGGGAGACCTAGTTTTCAACTTCTAGTTCTATTCCCTGTTCATCTTTGACACATTTGCTAAACATCACTTGATAAGATATATGGAAACCCACCTTCTTACTCTATATTAAGCAAGTTCTCTGATATTTTTACCACAAGTTTAGAAGACCACCAGCAACCAATCAATGTCTAAATTGTAGGTGAATTCTTCAATACAGCCGAACCCCATTATAACGCGGTCCTTTGGGTTCCCCCTTATAGCATGATCGTATTGTGGATCGCGAGGATAAAATGGCAGAGATCAGGGGTTCTGCGTCTGCCGGAGGGGGAGAGCTGGGATAACTCTTCCAGCTGTCCAAGACCTGGCAGCGCAGCAGCAGGACTACCCAGAGCAGGGTGCTGGGGATTGTTGGTGTGTAGAGGTAGATGTTCTAAATCGGGAGCCATGCCCAGACCGTGTTATAAGCGGATCCGCATTGTGGCCGATTAGTGAGAATCTTAAAGAAGGTTGGTCTGTAGTTCTTGAGGTATTCTGTTTCTTATTATGAATGGATAACTACGGCATTTAAAGTTTTGCAATAAAAAAATTCCAACTGACAACTTGAAGCTGGGGAAATTAATTTTAATCTTCCCATGGAGCCTTCCTATTCTTCATGACTTGGTACCTTTTGCTATTTCTGGGAAACCATTTTAGTATGTAATTCGTGGATTCTTCTTGCTCTTAGTCTGCTTAATTATGCCCAGTTCTGTTCTTGTACAAGAACTCTTTATGAAAAGTGCAGGCTTTTGATGTTGATCCATCATATTTTTTTATTTTGTTTTAGTGATTTGATGCCTGATGCGATGTTGCTGCTTTAAAATGTTTTACTTTTGTCACAATGGAGATTAAACCAGACTTTTTACAGTATTACAAAGCAATATGCATAATGAGTGTGTTAAATTAGCAATGATTTATTCTGGCCAGAGCTAAAAGGTAGCAACACAGTGAATTGGATCAGACCAAACGTCTGCAGAGTATCTGTCCCCGTCCAGATTGGTTTCCTATGTAGGTGGTGCACTGAGAAAAATCACACTGACACAGAGTTCAGAATGATAATGTCTGTCTTTATTACTACAGCCTGCGTTCCTATATAGGGGCTGTACGGGAGGGTTTGTATGCAAAGGAGCTGTCTCAGGTCTAAAGGTTGTGTGCCAATGCACAGGTCAGTGTCTCATTGGTTCTTTGTTAGGTCTTTTCCTTATATGGTCTTGTTATTGTAGGTTTTTTGGACACATCAGCATTTGGGTGGAATTCCTCGGTTGGGTGTCATCTTGATTTCATAGTTGATAGGAGGGGGAGCTGCGGTAGCTTTTTGAGTAAGGAATCATAGCAAGGTACACATTACAGCTGAAGAAATAGGCATTTTATCCAATCCATCACAGTCCCCCCTAGAAATGTCTATTTCTGAGTCTGTCCCTAAATGTATACTAACTCATCTGTCCAGGTGTGCCTGGGAACTTTTTTGTGCTGTACGTTAAACGGGTCATGGCTTGTCCATGACCCCCCTTGCCACAGACTTTGCACATAAGGAAGTCAGATGCTGTCCCTGTGGGTTTATACTATTGTACTTAACTGGGAGGGACTGTAACGGAGTAAATGGACCATCTTCCGAGAGTGGAGTATTATTATCTGACTGCAGAAAAAAGGTAGGAGTGCTATTGTCAACAGCTTTGGTCATGAACTTTTTAAAACATGGGAGAACACAGCAGACAATCACAGGCAAGACAAAAATAATAACTATTGCGATGCCTATTTGGGCAAGAATCTTTTGCCATCCCGTTAGCCAACCAAAATACTGGTCCCATGGATCAGTAATCCTGGAATTCTTCTTGAGTTCAATTGACAGTTCTTCTAATTTCTTAATGGTCAATGTGACTTTACCATTGGGGCCAGTGTTATCGGGAATGTAGGTACAACAGGTTCCCGTATTCTCAATCATCTTGCAAACACCTCCTTTCTCGGCTAGAATCATATCTAAAGCCATTCTATTCTGGAAGGTCATATAAGATGTTGGGGCTAATTGGTCCGCAATACCTTGTAATGCATCTCTGGTGTAATTGACAAACCGTTGTTGGTTGTAATACACATAATTAATCCAATCAACGTTTTTATTGATGGTAACTATGGGAATCAGAGATTCAAATCCCGCTTTAACCTGGTCCCTGGCTTTAAACTGGTCGGGCACCCCCCCTTGGGACCCCTATAGCATTGATATAAACATGAGGGTCAAAACAACCGGGGAGGGTGGAGCGTTTGGTGCGGTGGTGTGTTGTAGGGACGTTATTATCTGAGGAATGGTCTGCGAGAATATGTAAGGGCATCAGGACTTTTGCTAGGGCGCACTCTCCAGTCCAGTTCCCTTCTAATCTAGTCCGAATCTTTAGATCCCCACATATCCAATAGATATCGCCTAATGATTGGACCTGGTTCTGGACCAGTGTTCCGGAGAGATTCTATATTTAGAACAATATCCAAAGGTGAAATTACCCAAAAATCTACCTTTATGGTCGTGGTTAGCATAACAGATGTAGTTCCCCTGGTAAATTGTAATCCCTTCCTCAGGCCGGGGTGCCTTTGTGATTATAGGGTATTCTTTTTTCCAGACTTCACAGGAGGTGTGGTTAGTGGAGGTGTTGGTGAATAAACTGAGGAAACAGTCTTCACTGTCCTCTGGGATATTGAGGGGCACTGTGCCCAAATGGGGTCTAGCACTACCACAGACATAACAATTGGATCTATTATGACTGTTTGCACTATATCGCATCCATTCAAGCCACAAATTGGTGTTAGAGAATCCAGTTTCCGTGGCCATAGTATCCTCAAATGTGGGGTTAGCTACTGCCACCATGTTTTCCAATGTATGGAAATGTGGTTTACGGGGGGGTTTTCTCTGGCTCGGGGTTTTTTCGGGTTGACATCTGCCAATCTTTGGAATTATACATATCCTGTAGTTTGAACTTCCCGTAAGCACCCCCTGTACCTCCTTTTATCCAAGTCCCTAGAACATATACACCAGCGTCCCCGGGGCTAGGGTTTTCTATAGTTAGTGAGTTTCATTATTTTACCCGTCTTACCACTGACTAGACATGTACCGGTTTTTCGCAAGGTCATCCGACTAATTAGAGACTTGCCATTCCTGTCTTTCCTTGCTAGGCCATTTTGTGGTCGGTATCCCCAATCTGTTCCTGTGTTCCATCCTACTGCTCCCCAGTAATCACATTCCTGTCCCCAGTAGGAATCCGTTACGCATATATAAGTGGACCTGGAACCGGAATTGCTGTATAGAACACATTGCCATTGTGTTGAGGGGCAGCTGACTATATTACAATAATCAAAGGAGAAGGTAGCTACATGAGTATTGGATGAATTATACCAAAATGTGACTACCCCTTCATGTTGGGTGATAGCAATCTCTTGTGCCCCCCGTAGACCCAACAAGCAAAAGATATATAGAATCATTTTCCTTCTGAGGTGTCCTCGTTGGGAGCTGGAACCTTCTTGCAATGAGAGGCGTGTATCCAGGTGTTCTTGCCAGCTAGTTTGACTGATGTGGCTGTGGTCAACAGAACTTGGAAAGGACCATCATATCTGGGCTCTAAGGAGTGTTTCCTTACAAATTTCTTCACGAGCACCCAGTCTCCGGGCACGGGTCTGAGTCCCGGTATCTAGATCTGGATATGGAATAGAAGAAAACACTTGACCATGCATATTGGTTAGTTCTTGCGCTAGGGCAGTTACATATTTGGTCAAAACATCAGACTGCATTTGTAACTGCTGTGGGTAGTAACAACAATCAAGTCTGGGGGCAGTACCAAACAGTATCTCAAATGGGGATAGAGCATGTTCCCCTCGTGGGGTGTATTGAACACTGAACAAAGCAATGGGTAGACTATCTGGCATGGGCATATTTGTTTCCTGGGCCATTCATTCTTTCTACCTTTCCGCTACTCTGGGGATGGTATGGGGTGTGGAAAGCAAGGGTGGTCCCTAGCGCGGACCAAATTTCTTTAGCTAGCGTAGCAGTGAAAGCGGGGCCTTGGTCGCTTTCTATTTCAGGTACCCCATATCTACAAACCACCTCTGTCAGGAGTTTTTTTTTGCTGTGAGATTGGTGACAGGATAGGCTTCTGGCCATCCTGAAAACATATCTACAATTACTAAAGCATATGCAAAACGGCCCGACTTTGGCATCTGAATATGGTCAATCTGGATACGCTAGAAAGGGTATAAGGGCCTTGCAAGGTGTTTCTGCGGTGGTTTTTCCACACGTCCTGGGTTACACTTTGCACAAATTGTACATGATTTGCAGAAATTACTAGTCATTGGGGTAATTCCAGGCGCCACATAGTATTTGTCGATCAGTGCATTCATAAGAGTCTTCGAGAGATGTGCTGCTCTATGTGCCCATTGTACCACAGCAGGTTACAGTGCCTGTGGCAGACAGTTTCTTTTTGTACTCGTAAATTCCTTCTTGGGGTCATGCACCTCCTTTTCTTCCAGCTTTCCTTTTCTTCCTTTGTTGCAGATTCTTGCAACTTCAGATATTCTCGATTTTACTGGGAGGTTCTGCATTAACGGAACCATCCTTGTCGTGTCCACTCGATCTTCCACTTCTCGTATCCCGCTGGCAGCTTGTTTTGCCGCGGCATCCGCCAGATGGTTTCCTCTGGCTTCTTCTGTGTTCAGTTTCCCATGGGCTTTTACTTTTAGGATGGCCACATGGCTTGGAAGGAGTAGGGTGTCCATCAGAGCTTGTATGGCTGAGCTGTGTTTCACTGGTGTTCCTGCTGCTGTCAGAAATCCCCTGGTTTGCCAAATGACGCCAAAATCGTGTGCTACACCAAAGGCATATCTAGAGTCAGTGTAGATATTCGCCGTTTGTCCTTCTGCCAGTTTACACGCTGCAGTGAGAGCTTGTAGTTCGGCTTCTTGTGCAGATGCTGTTGACGGTAGTGTGCTTGCCAGTAGGACCACAGAGTCTGTGGTGACAGCATAACCCGTATGATAGGTGCCTTGTTGATCAGCATATCGAGAACCATCCACAAACAGAATTAGATCTGGGTTCTGTATCGGCGTTTCACTCACCGTGGGCAGATGAGCTGTTTCTAGCTTCATGAGTTCGAAGCAATCATGGGGTAGGTCGACTCCAGCTGTGCTTTGTTCTTGTTCGTGTCCCTGCACATCTCCCCCCTCGGGAAGTGGAAGAAGAGTGGAGGGGTTAAGCACTTGGCACCGGAGAAAGGTGACATTGTCTGGAATGAGAAGCGAGCATTGCAACCTGAGGTGTCTGGCAGCGGACAGATGTTTTGGCTGTGTCTGATTGAGAATGGCAGAAATGTCATGTGGTGCCAGGAGAATGAGGTCATGCCCTAGAACAATATCCGAAGTTTTATCCAGCAGTGCTTGAGCAGCAAAGACAGGACGGTCCACCACGAGCCACAGCATCGAGACTGCTGGAGTAATAAACAATAGGTCGACATCGGCCAGCATGTGAAACACTCCAGTTTCATGTCCATTTCGTTCTGATACGAAAAGCTTGAAGGGTAAATCATAGTCTGGGAGGCCCAAGGCAGGGGCCGAGGATATTACCTGTTTGAGAACAGTGAAATTCTTGGAAGCCTCTGGGGTCATCTGAAAGGGATTTGTTAAGACATCGTACAATGGTTGCATCATTTACTGCTTGAAGATCTTGAACCATTCTATACTTATCAGGTTCACCCTTCGCGGTGCGTTTCTTCACAGGGAAAAGAGGGGTATTGCAGGGTGAGGTGCAAGGTATTAATGCGCCATTTGCAAGGAGAGCCTTAACATGTTTAGTGATAGCATCAGCTTGTGCTATCTTTAGTGGGTAATATAACCTGGGCTAGGAGACCTTCTCCTTCCCGGGCGGCTACGGCTAGAAGGGGGGTTGACACAGGCTTGCCGGATTCCTAGCGGGGCTGGTCCCCACCATGATTGGTGGGCTGAAAGGGCATTTGACAGGGAGGTAGCTGGTCATCGGGGTAGCGGTTGTCCCTGCTCTGATTCCACTGGGAATTACTGTTTCCGGGGTTATATTGATTCCTGCGGGGGCGTCTAGGTGCCGTGCAGTTCCTTCTAAAATGGCCGGGCTGGCCGCAATTAAAACAAGTGGGAGGTGGTCGTGGCTCATACTGCACATGATTGTAACCTTGGCCATAAGTGGGGGCAGAGACATTCTCCGCCAACATAATAGGGGTGGTTTTCTTCAGGGCCTGGCTTGATTCAAGACCCTTCGCTACCAACAAAAGGGTATCTAGAGGGAGTACCCGGAATTCTGGTCGTGCCAGAATTAAACCTTTCCGAATGGGTGCCTCGAGTCCGGCTACAAATGCAGCAGATAACATCTGACTATGGGCTTTGTTGTAGGTGGTAAAACCTAAATCGGAAAAAAACTGGGATAATCTGGTATGGAATTTCTCTACTGATTCCCCTTTTTCCTGTGTCACATCCTGTACATTGATGGCTTGGTCAGCCAGCTTTTCCCTGGCCCAGTCACGTAACTGGTCACAAAAGTCCACCCCGGAGGCATATGTATCATCACCTGTCACCATAGCGTCTGTCAGGCTTTTTTCCATTATGGGCCAGTATGCTTCCCCCGCCTTAATCTCGCATAAGCTAACCAAATCTCGTCGAGCTGCTGAATACGTTTTTTGAATCTGGGCCACTCTACGATAAAAGGGCATAGGTTGTTTCTCTGGGTCTGGTAGGGTGGTTACCAGGGAGGAGGCTTGGGGGGGGGGGGGTGAAGGTGACCTACATTATTGGGGCGCCTTCTACCTGCTTGGGCGTCTGCCCATATAACCTTGGGCTGCGGTCGGGTACTGGGGGATGTCTGGGGTTAGTGTTCCAGGTCATGTTCGCCTCCTGTGCAGCGGCCTGTGACTCACTATCTGAGTCAAAACTATAGGGCGCACTGTAGTGGACACTGCTGCTGGGTCTGTGTGCCATTGTTGTGTCAGGGTAGACTTGAATCCCTACCGCTGGGGCAGTGGTTGTTTGGGGTGAAAGGGCTGGCATTAGGGGCGCAGTCGGGGTTTAATAGGAACCATCCGCCTGCAGCACAGGATATAGTTGTGCTGCATGGGCAGTCAAGGTTGGTTTGTCATTCGTGGGCGGGGTAGTGGGTTGTATAGGTGGGGGTGCTGCTGGAGCTGGGAGCGAAGGTAACAAAGGAGTTAGTATAGGTGAATCAGTCACACGGGGGCGCTGCGCATCACAATTAAAACAATCTTCCCTGCATTGGGGGTTTCGGGTGCCACACCTTAAACATGTCCAGGAGGGTGGGTCAGCACCAGCATAGGGTGGGGGGGTTGGTCATTTTCAGTGGGGTTACTTGTACAGTCGCCGCAAGGGTGATAAAGAAATACAACCTTCCCTCCCTTTTCTATCTCCTGCTCAGTCCATTTTTCTCTGTGGACAGCCTTGGCGACATTAAACCAGGCTTCCGCTGTCTTCAGCAGGTTGTTATCACTCAAAATTCCTCTCGTTTCTTTCAATATTTTTCGCCACATTTCTGGCTGCAATCTACTTTTTTTCTTTTTCACTTGTTATATTAACTTCTGTCCTGGCAATGGTAAAATAAATGCAGCGGGACACTTCTGTCCCTCAACAGAATTCTTTTGACCCATATGAACGTAAGGTATGTTTCCCTGTGGGATTCAAAAACACACAAGACGGCGCTCCCTGAGCTTATCAATCCCACAGAAAAAGACCCCTCTTTCATTTAAACATCTGCACAATTTCCGTATCTTTTGCACATTCCTTTGGAGGAAAAACAGGGGGGGTTTGGCGCGGTCTGTGCTTCTGTTCTGATTCTCTTTCTAGTTGCCATTAGAACAGAAGGAAAGAATATTTTCTGGTTTTAAAAGACCCATTTGTGTGGCCAGTACGAACAAACCTTTTAAAAAAAAATACATTTCTACCAGTTACAGGGCTACATCCATTCTTTTCCGTTCTCTTCTCTCTCTTTCCGCCACTAGGTGGCAGGCTAAGACTCCTTTCTCTGTCTTACTCTGGTTACACACTTTATGGCACCAAATTGAATCCGAGCTTTTCCTCACTCTTTTTTTTTTTTTTTTTTTTTTTTTTTTTAAAGCTGCACTGCAATTACTAGCAAAAATGTCCTGCCTTTTTTTTCCACTTATAACACTTTCTGTCCCTTCCAAACAATATACACAGACTCTAATTGTATCCCAATTTCTGCATATAAACCTTTCATAAAAATAACCCTCAATACCTACTTCCTCAACACCATCATATGCCTTGATTATCTATCGGCAAATTCACTTGCTATTTCTTTCCTATTCACTTTTCTTTTTTTACTGTAAAGCGTACCTTAACGCGAAAAACCAGGAGTTCGGGCAGCTTAACGTCTAAGGGTTATCGCCCAAGTAACTGTTGCCTATCTCTTTTTTACTCTCAACAATCCCCACCCGTCCTCATGAATTCTCAACACTAATTCACAAACACATTTTGGACATAACATACAACTTGATTACGAGAGAGGAAAAGGTTGTTCAGGAATCAGTCGGCAGGATTCCACGCTGTTACCAACCGTAACGCGCACCTTAACACCCCTCCCTCTGCAACGCGCCAACCACGCAGTCACTACAGGGATCACCGTGTTCCTCTCTGAACCGACTTTCCCTTACTTCCCCATTCCCCTCCTTCCACCAAGTTTACAACGTATAATGACAAGACCCCTAGTCAGCCGGCAAAAATCCCACTCCACTTCGGGCTCCCACTTGCGGCACTGACTAACACATATATAACATATAAACATATACCAGGTGACAGTGTAGGTAACAGGTTTGAGTTTAAAACGGGCTCCGGGCAAGATATCTACCTGTCTTTAGGTGACCTTCGTAGAGCCGTATGAGACACAGAAATAGACCAACAGCGGAGACAGTGCGTATCGGTAGATAATAAATGTTATCTTACCGTACTCCAGAGGTGACCAGTCTCCTGCCGCGTCCGCATTTGGTCCACCTCGGTTCCTCTGTTCACGGCTGTCTGTTGGTTCACAACCCAGATGCCCCACGTTGGGTGCCAGCTGAATTGGATCAGACCAAACGTCTGCAGAGTATCTGTCCCCGTCCAGATTGGTTTCCTACGTAGGTGGTGCAATGAGAAAAATCACACTGACACAGAGTTCAGAATGATAATGTCTGTCTTTATTACTACAGCCTGCGTTCCTATATAGGGGCTGTAGGGGAGGGTTTGTATGCAAAGGAGCTGTCTCAGGTCTAAAGGTTGTGTGCCAATGCACAGGTCAGTGTCTCATTGGTTCTTTGTTAGGTCTTTTCCTTATATGGTCTTGTTATTGTAGGTTTTTTGGACACAGCATTTGGGTGGAATTCCTCGGTTGGGTGTCATCTTGATTTCATAGTTGATGGGAGGGGGAGCTGCGGTAGCCATTTTGAGTAAGGAATCATAGCAAGGTACACATTACAGATGAAGAAATAGGCATTTTATCCAATCCATCACAACAGTGCAAAGGTGGAGGGCGCTGATGAATCTAGCTTACCCCGGATGCTTCCTTTGTCAGTAACTCGGGATGACTGCCTCTGGTTCCACAGTTCACTTTCCAGTTGGTCTCTCGACACAGACCAACCAAGAACTGTGGAGAAGAAAACACAGAGCGCACCAGAGGTAAGTAAAATGTATTTTAAACAAGGGTAATTAAGTAGAAACTTACAATTAAGTCAAATGAAGTGGAACGCAGTTCACCGTGCCTTCAGCCGATCTTGAGGCGCTGGGGAAGTGTGGTGCTAGCCGACTTCATGTCCCGCTCGCTGGGACTAGCTTGGTATTGTCGGCGATCCTACACTTCCGGGTTGCGTTTCAGCAAAGGTACTCGACGTGCAGGAGACTAGTGTGTCTCTCAAAGGGCTCCGTCAGGCACTGCGGCATACACTAATCAGAAAGAATGACCGCAGTGCAGTCATAGCACAGCTGATTTCTGATAAGTGTCTTACTTATTACCGGTGTTTAATATACATTTTACTTGCCTCTGGTGTGCTGTGTGTTCTTATTCTTGTTTGGTCCTCTGAGGTTTTCTTCGGTGGAGTTTTGGGGAGATGGAACGACTCAGACACATAGTAGCAGTATGGAGCACAAGTTAACCTTATTAATCAACATAGTTGAAAGCACGAGCGTGGATTCACCCTTCTACTACAAGAACTGTGGAGCCCTGATCGGCATAGACTTCTATAATTTCCTTGGCTCATCTGAATCTGTGTGCCGACCAAATGGGACTGGGTGGTGACGGTGCTTACAGACAGCCTCGAGGGCAGAGCTTTGGAAGCGCGGTAAATGGGAACGTAGCAGATGGGGCTAGACCCAAAGCCTCTGTTCCTAATTTTTCGTTTCATGCCTCTTGCTTAGACTCTTGCTGCCAGGGAATAACAATGCCTCAGCTTTGGAAGTGTTAACTCTCCAAGCAGGCGGGCTCACCCTACCTCACCATTGTCCACAAGCACAGCATCTGGCCCCACACAAAGGTTAGCCCCCTGACAAGCCCCCTGACTTGATCGTTGTTACTGGCCCAAGCATACAATGAATCACACAAAATTACATGGAAACCACAAATGCATAATTAGTAGGATAAACATGAAACCATAACCCTGCTACAGATCCCGAACCTCAGGTTTAGTATTACAAATTTATATGGGCTGGTAGCCGTTTTGCAGCCCATATAAATAAATTAGTAGAAATTACAGAACATAAAACTACTGCCACCCCCACATTAATTCCAGTTTCCTACTTGTACCTGGCTAATCATTCAATCTTTCATAGTATAGTTCTAACACCTGTTATCTTCCTTCTCCAAAGGGATGGGAAGGTGGCAACAATTTGAATCTACAGTATGTATATAATATCAAGCTTTTTATGTGGATACATAGGCACAAGCAAAGCAGGAATAAATTGAATGTCAGAGAAATGTTTTGGATTCATGCCCTAAACACCTTATATCCCACAGGTATGAATATCGAGTGGGATCTTAAACATTTTTTGATTTGAGTGTTTAAGTTAAATTTGTGATTTATGTATATAGGTTATATTATCAATTTATTTACTCACTTGTTTATATGTAGTATATTCACTAATGTGGTGTGTGTTTTTTATATAAAAGATTTGGTTATATTATTAATACATTTATTCACTTTTTATCTAGTATATTCATCAAGTGGTGTGAGATTTTTATATATAATGATTTGTTTCATTTATTCTTTATTATTGATATTGCTATTATAATATAAGTGTGTATTGTAGTTTATGAGGGCATGTATTACCATTGCATTTGATATAGATGAAGTATGTTTTCCCATTTATATGTATTTCATAGTGTAATAAGTTTACAGAAGATCAAGTTTCTATATTGTTATTACTAAATCCCTATTAAGTGATCTAATGATTTCACAATGTGAGAGATGTTTTAAAGTTTATCAATATTCATTCTGCTGCTGAACTACCGGCACTTGTTGTCTATAGCTGTAGATTGATACTATTAGACATTTAGTCTTGTGGTTGTTCTTTGTTTTTAATCCATTAGTTTGTCATTGAAAAGTTTGTGTTAATATCTGTGTGCCCTATTGATGCATCTGTGTGTGCTCTAAGTATGGAGATTATAGTGTTAACTTTACTCATACTCCTGTGGGTTCATTGGTCTCCAGGTGTATTCACACTGTGTGTTTAATTACCTACTTGCCTATCATCCAATTGCATGAGGGGAGCGCAGTATATATGCATCACAGGGCTTAGTGCTGGGTACTCTTTGACAAAGTTCCTGCTAGGAACGAAACGCGTCAGAGTTTGCTCTGCAGCGAATTTCTGTGTAATATGCACAAATAAATACTTTATTATTCATTGCGTGTCTGCATTCATACCCCGGCGGCAGCAGTGAACCGCCTCGCAACCTTCTATTTTTGTACGATTTACCTTTGGGCTGGAGCACGCTGATTTCCTCTTCCGGTTCACAGTCCAGTGACGTCATCGCAGACCGGAGCTCGGCGAGTCAAGACTGTGAGTTATCTCCCTTCCCCTACCTCCGTGAGAGGATTCCGGAGTCCGTGGTTGACACCGGGTGTAGGAGGGCAGTGGCGGAGGGTAGCGGTGTACTTAGCCTTTGCTTCCTTGTTAGTAGACACGGCGGTATCACTGATATTCATTCATCCCTACCACAACTAGCCCCTACCCGTGTTAGTCATTAGCCATGTACTCCTAAGGGGTGTCATTACAATACTATTAGTACACGTGTGGTATAGTGAACGGAAGAGATGCTTATGGACATACATTTTGTGCTTTATGGATTTGGCTTTCTTGTGTGGGACTGGCTAGTATTCATTTAGTAGCATCAGTTTTTCTTAGGAGTGATCCTGGATTTTGTTGTATATAATATAAAGCTTTTTATGTGGATACATAGGCACAAGCAAAGCAGGAATAGTTTTAGGTACATGGCTAAGACAGGCTCTCAATCAGAAAAAATGTTTTGCAATTCTAAAGATGAAAACTAGTGATGGATGTGCACACATGCATTTTGACGCACCTCTCCTTATGAATGGTGGTCACACATCTCCTTTACACTGTGCTTAGTTTATCAGCCTCACCTCTTAAAGTCTCACAGTAATACGTCAGAGGCAAAGCAACCTTGGGAATTGGCTGAATACGTGAAGGAAGTGGCCACATTGTCCAATATAAGAGGATAGCCGTGCTTTCTGCTACCGACCTTTTATAAATGTTTTCCAATATCCCCAGTAACACAAACTGTACAGTTTCTTGTAATTTAGAATGCATTCATGTCATATTCTACTAAGGTATGCCAATTTAGTATTTCTTATTCATGAGATTATCTGCAGAAAGTGCCAGTCTTCATTATTTCTAAACCTGTATCAATACATGTTAGACAAAGTTGGGCAGATGGGACTGGTGCCACCTATTGAATCCATGATAATGGGGGTGGGGGGGTGTTCAAGTTAATCGATACTATCAATATACAAGAAAACCATATATTACTTTATTACCAGCATAAAATAACCATTGAATTGTAACACTTTGGTTTCTCCATTCTCAACTTTACATCCATACTCATACATATTTCCGCAATGTGTAATATGGTTACTCTGAACATTGTTTGAGATTTAAACTATATTAATCTTTTGTCCATTTAGTTATCATCTCTACTTGCAATTCACCAAGAGCAGGATGATAAACATGAAACTGATAAGGAAAGGGAAGAACTTGAACAAACTCGGCATAAACTGATTGAGATGGGACAACTGCAGAAGCATTTGAATGACACGCAGTCAGCCCTGGACACAATGCAATGGGAAATGCTTGAGGCTGCTCAAAAACTCAAAGCTCTTCAAGACGACTACCAAGTATCTGTCCAAGAAAGAAATGAACTCCGATGCACATTAGAGGACCTTAAAGCAGAGCGGGACAATCTAAAGCAAGATCTCAAAGAAAACATTGAACTGGTAATTCACATTTTGAGTTTCCATGCATTAGTCCTGATCCAGATGAAACTGTGATGGTGCCCAGAACACCCTTGGAATTGGCAGGCAAAATTGTAATACTTTTTTCTTTATAAATTAATTACTGGTCCATTGCCAGATAGGAATTACATTTTTCTAATAGTTTATTACATTAGTTGTGGTATTACCACATGGAAAACTAAATATTGAACAGCCATAAATCTTCAGGAACCCTCTGTCCTTAGAAATAAAAGCTGTAAGCTTCCTCATGTTAATTTCCATGTTTTACTTCTTTAAAAACAAATTACACTGTTTAGTGTTAAAAAAAATTTTTTTTTAATATTTAGAATAGCCTTATCAATTATTGCTAGCGGTTCTCAATGCCCCTTACTATTACAATTTTCAAAACAAATGTAGACTTCAGTAGATTTAAATACTATTGGAAAGGCTTCCGATGTGTTGTGTAGAATCTGCAAGAGCATCTCGGGTGATGGGAACAAACAAATCGAACGATTATTGTGGTGGGTATTGTAGTTGAATACACCTTTTTTGTGTTTGACATGTCGTTCCAATCTGTGAAATATTATTGTTTCCGCAGAATACCGTGCATGTTAATTAACCAATACAAGCATATTCTAAAATTCTGCTTATTTCTACTTTCGTCTACAAAATCTATAGTCTATTGAAACCCAAGATGATTTAAGGACAACCCAGGAAGAGCTCAAAGGACAGAAGGAGCTAGTTGATGACTTGAAAAGACAGGTGACAGATTATGCTGGAAGCATTCCATTAATTATAGAAGACCAAACGCTAAAAGAAAAGGTTTGTTAAACTCGTAAATTTATTTTACAAAATGTATTAAAAATTGAGTGAAACTTGTGACGCATCACCAGATCACTCACAGAATGTACATTTATGGTGCACTCCACACTAGTTATTTTAAATTTTATGGTGAATACAACGTGAAACACAAGGGTGATAAAGTGAGTTAATGTTGCTAATTCCTGCTGTATGGTGTATATGTCTATATAATATATAGTACTGAACTAACCTCCTGCTCAAGTTGAAAAATCAAGAGTTGTACACACAGTTGATCACCCAAAAATCTGGCAATCAAACTCCTAAATCATTGCCCCAGCAGTTGGATGAATAATGAATAACATGCGAACAACACAACGTCCATGCAGACATAAAGGTCTCTAATAAACCGTTACACTCAGAGGTATGTTTGCAGGATGGAAGAGGGAATTCCCTAATCAACTAAACTACCATATGAACGCTGCTTGAAATCAAACAGCACAGCTCCAACATCGCTGTCAAGTTTTACTCGGGAGTCCCTGTAGCTAGTGATAAAGATCATAAATCCTTGCAGCATAACACTCTGTATAGTAGAGTAAAAATACTTGGCTAATCAATGCCAGAACGCTGCGTCTCTCATGGAATACGGCTATTCGCACACATCCAGCAACATGCAGAGGCTCCGGTACACCAGGAATCAGCTACACCACGTGATGTGACGCGTGGGCGCGGTGACGTCACATCACGTGGTGTAGGTATTTCTTATTTTTGGAATAATATGCAGTAACTTTTTTATTTATTTTTTTTCTCCTTTCAAAGCTATTGCAATTGGAGGAACAACTAAAGGACACAATAAGTATGAGAGACCAAGTTCTTGTTGAACATACAGCTACAGTGGAACAAAAACAGGAGTTGGTGAAATTGGTCTCTACTATTACCCGAGAAAGAGATGCACTTATAGAGAAATGTAACGATAACCTCCAGGTAGGGTTGTGCAATATACCAGGATGATTGCAATACTGTGATCACTTCTGACTGTATCTATCTCTCTCTATCTATATCTCTCTCTATCTCTCTATATCTATATCTCTCTATCTATATCTCTGCTTGTCTACAGGCATTTCTAGTATGTCCATAACTTGTTAACCAAACCCGATCAAAATTATCACACTAAACTTTATGCCAAATAGCATCAGGCTGGGCCTCTTAGTCCCTGGAACAGTAGACGTACCAGGTCATGGTTTTTCCAATTGTAATGCAATTGGTTAACCAGCTAGGGTAAAATGCCAAACGCTAAAAGAAAAGGTTTGTTAAACTCGTAAATGTATTTTACAAAATGTCATCGCGTACCAGATATCAGGCATTATAAAGAAACTGCATTTTTATCTTCAAATTTTAGAAGCATCCAGTAATTTTCTGTTTTGGATAATCTTTAAATGTATTTTGTGGCCACTATTAATTGTCATTGTGATTTCTAGAAACTGGAATTCTGTTTTATTTATTTTTTGTTTTCATCAGTGAGCTAAATGCTTCCAAGTAACAAAGCAGCATATTTTCTATAACCCATTATATTGGCTGTGGTCTTGTAGCTGGACTTTGAACTAAATTAGTTTTACAAATATTAAGCTTTAAAGTTGTAATAGCCGTATTAGTCCTGGGGGGGGGGGGGGGAAATATTATGTTGTGTACTGACCTTTTGGTTTGGAAGAAACTGGCATTTATAAAGCTTTGCACATATTAATTTCATGTATGAAAAACCCTAAAATTGGTACTTTAAAATGTATCCCAGCCTACAACACATCTACAAAACTATTTGACATCTTAATGTGAATTTTTACAAAATAGTTATATAGGTGATGACCTGCACTTGCTATTTGGGACTGCACCTTTAAAGCAGTGAATAACTGTGACTTGGTTATTTGTGGTATGATGATTTCTTGGCTAAACATTGCTTTTCAGGTTTCTTCTCTAATGGAAGAGCTTCAGGAAAATGAAACAAAGTATGAAAAACTTCATCGTGAAAGAGATGAGGTTGAAAGGGCTCGACAGAGCTTAGTCTGTGAGATGGAGCAGCTTCAAGATCGCATTAAAGCTGCCGAGTCAGCGCTGGGAAAGGTAGAAAAGGAGAGGCTTGAGGCGACACAAAAACTCCTTACTTTTGAGGAGCTGCAGAGATCCATATCGCAGGAGAGAGAAGACTTGAACATGCAAGGGAGCCACAAAGGCAAAGGGGACCAGCTTAAAGAAGAAACTGAAAATGTTAAAGTGGTGCGTATTGTAGGGGGGGGGGGTTCCTGTTATAAAACGGGTGTTTCCCAAGAAAATAAATCTGTCTAGTTTCTGCCAAAATATAAAGGCTTAACGATAGGTAATTCACTAGAATTACAGCATGATTTATCCTTCAATATATTCAACAGTTGACTGAACTAAACCTGTTCTCTGAGACGAACCTGTTGCAAGATGGAGTACAACAAAGTAAAGATAAGATATTGGCAGTCGCACGGGAGCAAGAACTGCAGGATATATTGGTAAATGTAAGATCTGAGAGAGACCAACTGAAGCTTGATCTTCAAGAAACTATTGAAATGGTAAGTCCATGAAAGATGAGCAATAGTCTATCGGGTTTCATTTAGAGTTTTGTTTTATTTTTATTTTATTTGTTTTAGTCTATTGAAACTCAGGAACAACTACGATGTGCACTAGAGGAGTTGGGGAAAAAATCACAATTGTTGGACGACTTGAGAGCTGAAGCAAATAACGAATTTACCATACCAACGGACCAAACGAGTCTAGGAGTGGGCCTGGAACATAAAGTACGGGATGTACAAGATGTGGCTTATTTAGATGTTAGCCAGACACTTTGTTTTTATTTGGCTTGCTGGTTTTGATGTGTACCATTGCAAGCAGTAGAACAGTAGATTTGCTTCAGCTAAAATAACACTATAAGTTATTTCTTATTTTTGGAATAATATGCAGTAACTTTTTTTTTTTTTTTTTTAACCTTTCAAAGCTATTGCAATTGGAGGAACAACTAAAGGACACAATACGTATGAGAGATCAAGTTATTGTTGAACATACAGCTATAGTGGAACAAAAACAGGAGTTGGTGAAATTGGTCTCTACTATTACCCGAGAAAGAGATGCACTTATAGAGAAATGTAACGATAACCTCCAGGTAGGGTTGTGCAATATACCAGGATGATTGCAATACTGTGATAACTTCTGACTGTATCTCTCTCTTTATCTCTCTCTCTTTTATATATATATATATATATATATATATATATATATCTCTCCATCTATATATCTATCTCCATCTATCTCCATCTATCTCCATCTATATATCTCTCTATCTATATATCTCTATATCTATATCTATATCTCTATCTCTCTCTATATCTATATCTATATCTCTCTCTATCTATATCTATATCTCTCTCTATATCTATATCTCTCTCTATATCTATATCTATATCTCTCTCTATATCTATATCTATATCTCTCTCTATATCTATATCTCTCTCTATATCTATATCTCTCTCTATATCTATATCTATATCTCTCTCTATATCTATATCTATATCTCTCTCTATATCTATATCTCTCTCTATATCTATATCTCTCTCTATATCTATATCTCTCTCTATCTATATCTCTCTCTATATCTATATCTCTCTCTATATCTCTCTATCTATATCTCTCTATCTATATCTCTGCTTGTCTACAGGCATTTCTAGTATGTCCATAACTTGTTAACCAAACCCGATCAAAATTATCACACTAAACTTTATGCCAAATAGCATCAGGCTGGGCCTCTTAGTCCCTGGAACAGTAGAAGTACCAGGTCATGGTTTTTCCAATTGTAATGCAATTGGTTAACCAGCTAGGGTAAAATGCCTTGCAAGGGTGTAAAGTGTTTAAACTTCACCAATTCATTAACTACTCTAACTGCACACAATTTTGGTAACTTTCCCATAGTTGCCATTTTAATGTTGTTCAGAGGTTTTCAGACATCAAGTCTGGAGTACCCTTTTAAAGATTCAATTTGATAACCTAGAAACACGGACTACCCATCTTGTGTACATAAAATATCATCACTACAATATAGAAGTATTTTTGTTAATGGTGTTGTATTTTGGAATATTGTATGCATTTTCAAGAACAAATTCTTCAAATGTAATGGTGAATTTTTTTTTATTTTTTTATTTATTTATTAAATATAAAGGTAAAATGTCATGGTGACTATTTTATGGAACTCCCAGTGTCTTCCCTGGAGACCCTGGGGTTTTACAGAATACAGGTGGTTCTGATTACACTAGTGAAGTGGTATACAGCCATACAGTGACAGATTGATCTTATAAACTCAGAAGTCTTAAAATATTTGTCCTTTTGCCTTTACATTGTACAATTGTCAATGTAAAAATAAACCTGAATAGTGTGAAAAGTTGGTGCATGTATAGATGTAGCAAATGGTCCTAGGGAAAGTTTGCTGAAGTGGTTGATCTTCTACCCTGAGGAACTAAATGAAAAGTTTCTAGTAATTGTATGTTTATCCTTAGTCTATTGAAACACAAGATGAATTAAGGAGGGCTCAAGAAGAATTGCAGCAGCAGAAACATACAGTTGCAGCATTGAATAATCAGATTTTGGAATCTTCTTCTAGCAGCATACAGGAAAAATCTGTGGCAATGGAGAAAATTTCTTTATTGGAAGAAAAGGTTTGTTTTAATGACCTTTTAGATTTTATGTACATTTGGTCATTTAAATATTTGTGTTTCACAGTCCGATTTTTGTTTATCTAATATTCTGTTTTTAGTTGTCTTCTGTAGAGGAAGAGATGGGTCAAAATATGAACACTCTGAAAGAAACTCTCAGCGAGAAAGCGGTCCTTAGCCAATCTCTGCAACTACTGACCTCAGAGATGGAACGTTTTAACGAGCGTTTAAAGAGCAACGAATCTGCATTTGAAAAGGTTGAGAAGGAGAACCTTGAAGCTGCTCAGAAAATATTTGCTCTGACAGAAGAAATTAGAAGTGTGTCACAAGAGAAGGATCAGTTGCAACACTTAAAGGAAACCTTCAAAGAAGAGGTAATTTTCAGATGGCAAAGCAAGCTGAAGAATGCAGAGGTTTAAAATATTCATGTAACCGATTGGGTGCAGGACAGAGTGGATTTGCTCTCTGTGCTTGAAGG
This sequence comes from Ascaphus truei, assembly GCF_040206685.1. Taxonomy (NCBI): domain Eukaryota; kingdom Metazoa; phylum Chordata; class Amphibia; order Anura; family Ascaphidae; genus Ascaphus; species Ascaphus truei. The sequence continues at coordinate 349,570,945 of NC_134483.1, forward strand.
CTCTCAATTTTGCATTCGTTCTTGATTCCCTTGACCAAGCAAGGGAAGTGAAACGGTTCACTACTCCTTGGTTTGTTTGTTTGGTTTGTTTTTCACCCTTGTCGCATGCTTCTTTCCTTACGTTTTCTGCATTTTTTATTTTGGGGAAATATACACAATTCACATTTAATATTTTTAATTGTCATCTATAAACCCCTAATCCATATTGTCCTATATGTATGCTCTAACTCCATATTTGGAAAAACTTTTTAATATAAAAACACTTTATTGGAAACGGGGTGGGGGGTGTTTATGCTTTATTGCATTTCCAATATATGTTGCTTGGTGAAACTGCATTTTAAGCTTCTGTTCCGTCGAGAATAAAACCTTTTTAACCCAAACTAAATTAGACAGTGTGGTCTAATTCCTAATTAATTTGTGGTTACACAATTAATACTTTAGATCTGAACAATAGTTTTCCCTGGTCACCCCATCCCAGTCATAATTGTATCACTGCATTGTGCTTCCTACAGACAACTATGGTTCGTGCTAGTTGACTGTCATAAATGCAATACGTCTTTGATGCCCTAAACATTATATTATGTCTCAATTACAATGTTAATTCAATGCAGTAGACCTTGCGTTAAATGTAGATCTAAAGCTTTTGCAAGGTGTAAGATTTATTTATTTATTTTATTTTTTGAGGCCAAGAAATCTAGCGATGAACTACAGCAACTTCAGTATCAGCATGATCTCCTTTGGTTAGAGAAGAAGGCAGCAAACCACAGGTTGGAAGGACTAGTTTCTGAAATCAAACGGCTGAAGGAGAAGATTACCAACGATAATGCTTCATCTCAACAAATACAAGCTGAAAAAGCTAGTTTGGTAAACTGTATCCAGGAACATGAGATGCAAATATCAACTCTTCATCGAGACAGGGAACAGCTTCAGCAATTAAATGAGGGAATAAGAACAGAAAATAACAGAATGTATACAAATCTACAAGATCAAGAGAAAGTAGAAGTAAGTACATACACGTAGATATGTATAAACAAAAATGTACATCTAAACACACGAAGAAAAAGCAGAATCCCACTAATGGCACTCAAAAAAATAACCGTACTTAACCCATAAAGAAATGTAAAGTCTGAGTCCGAATCAAATGACTTTTAATTGAACACAAAGGTAAGTAACACTAACAATATTTAAAAAAAAAATACAGAAAAACAGACCACTAAGAACCTCCCAAAAGAAAAAAAGGGAAATTGTACCAAAACCTGATCATACAAGGAAAAATAGCACCACTACTGTAATGAGACAAGATCACACAAAATAGGGTCAAATGCTACCATATCCCAAGTAGAATAAACTTGCCATGCTAGACCACTATGGAAATTGTGAAAGGAGAGGGCTATAGAGTAACACCCTGAGATAAAGTCAAAACTGCTACTATAATAATGCACCAAATACTATCACTGGAAAGCCACTAACCAAAATAGATATGGCTAAATAAGCTTATAACTATGCATGAAAAAAAAATAGTGCAGCTATGCATATCTCAAAGGGGAGGTGGGTAAGAAATAGATGAAAAATCAACATACACATTTTTAATTGCCCACAGCAAACAATGAAAGGTTAATACACTATCAATCAAAAGAGATGTGCCTGTATAGTACTAATAAAGCCATTATCTAGCCCCCACTGAGAGCAAGGCATAAATATTAAACTGTACACACAGGCAAATCGCCTTTAAAAAGTGGTTTAATAACCACAAAAAAAACAGGTAATACTCAGCTGAAGTTGAATAATAGTCCATGATGGAGTATTCCCTGCTGAGCAACAGAATCATGGGTCAGGAGCTCGCCTATGTGCGCCTCATCTGATTCAGTTTTTTCTTCGTGTGTTTATATATTCGTTTATTCCCAGCACCATCCGTCAATAGATTTCTTATTTTATAGACTGGTTTTTGTTACCATTTACTTTTTAGTGTGAGCGACACCTTTTTGTGTGTTTAAAAATGTACATCTGTTTGGTTGCTTAATATTTGTTGAATTATGAGATTTTAGAAAATAATTGCCGGTGTAACTTTCTTAGTCTGAGCTAAGGGAGGAGCTGAATACTTGTCAGACTGAATTACAAGCCATCAAGCAACTGAAAGATCAGCTAAACGGGCAGCTTACTGAAAAAACAAACACACTGGATAATCTATTGCAGCAAATATCATCTTTACAGCAACAGCTGCAACAACTACACCAGGTATCTGTTTAAATAGTACAAACAAACGATTTTTAGTGCTACTCTGTGCCCAAGTGTAAAAATGCATCAAACTAATCAAATGGTCTCTAAAAGTAAATTTATACAAATGTAGTGACACAAATATCGTAAGTTGTGAGTAACAGCTGGTGCAGCACTAATCAAATTGCCCTCCAGTCTGGGCAAATTCATGTGTCCAAAATAGTGCTGATGGTGTTGGAACAAGTGTCAGACTCACACTTAACATAGAAAAGGGACAAGTAGAGAACCAATAGTGCAATGTTTCAAAAGTGTAAGATGTATATGTACCATCCAATGGTCTCACTCCCATATTACAGGTTCTTTAGGACATTGTACAATCTCTTGTGTCTCCGATCCCAGCACTCTCTGCAGTCAGTCCTACACGGGTTCCTAGACTTAGCCGAGCTGTAACCTTTCTCAGTCCCGGTCAGCGCTCTGCACTCCATTCACTCGCGCGGTCCCGCCAGAATGCACACACACTACTTCCACTTTCTCGTACTCTCCCACGACGTCAGTGGGGCTGTAATTAATCCTCCTGTCAGTCCTTTACCACTCCTACGCATTTTGCCAAATTACTCCGGCTTAATAGATAACCTGCTTAGGTGTGCTGTTTTCCAGAGCTCCTGAAAAAAAGTTGAACTGCACTTGTTTTGTTTTTTTGTTACCTCTGGAATTTTAATGTACCTAAATCGGTTATAAACTGTATTTATGAATAGGACTTGCATTTTTACATAAACATATGAGATGGAAGAAAAGAAAGCAGAAAGCACAGTGCGATAGTCAATTATACCATTGGACAAAATGTGTCACTGTAACCTAGAAATATATCCTGTAGAATAAACTTTACATACTGTACTTGGAAGTCTGATAGCAGTCACCGGATAGAATTTAAATCACAATCAAATCTGTATTAATGGGAGTGGGGGGGGGGGGCGAGAATCGCCTTAGCATGGACATATTTTTGGTACCAAGGAGCCCAAGCTCTGGAATTTGTTAACCCAAGTCATTTAGGTTGGCTGTTTTTTCCATCGAGACTACCTTCCACAGTGTTAATAATTTGAGACCAGGTAGTTTGGTCGGATTTTTTTTTTTCCAGTTTCTGGCAATGATACGTTTTACCGTGCTTAATGTGTTTCAGTCCAAGGGTCCCTAGACATCGAAATCAGTTATTTGATAGATATGGATCTATCTGAACAGGAATTATTTAAGCGCAAGATCACCAAATATTGGATATGAAACTCGCCTGGTTGCATTCTCTCCAGCAAAGTCGGGAACATAATGGATAAACTTTATGTAGTCTGACTGAAGGGAGATACCAACGTACCGTATTATTAATTTTTTTCTTTTTAAGTCTAATTATACTGCAGACTAATGATTTCGAAGCGATCTCACAAATATCTGACCACTCCTCTTAATTGTAGCATATATCTGTCTTTAGAACTTTTATTTGCTGAGACAAACATCTGAAACAGAAGAGATTAACCCCTTTTACCTCTAGACAGTGTAAACATAGATACTCCAATTATGTTTTTGGATGATTATTGTCAACAGTGCCTCATCTGAAGATGGCACAGAAATTCACCTCAAGGGCTAGGGTGTTTTGTTTACTTTTTTTAATGTTTGCGCACCTGCCAGGGCGTTAAAGTTTGTATCTGTATTAATGTATGCTTGTGTATTTTAGGACTTAAAGGATGAAAAAAATAGAAATTGCGACCTTCGTGAGGAGGTTGATCTTAAGGAGAAACAAATGTTGGTGTTGCCTTTAATTCAGAATGCACCTTTTCAAGAGGATGTTCAACTTGTAGATGTCTTTGAAAAGAAAAATCAACAAATACAGGTATTGCTAATAAAGATACAGGGCCATACTTGCTAAACAGTGGCAAGTCATACCAGAAGTTACCTTACAGCCTTGTCACTTGAGTGGGCAGCAAACTGTCTTATGACTTGCAACTGCTTGGTAATTGCCTACAATTTTTAGAATTTGGAAAGTCAACTTTCTTTAAACATTACACAGAACCTCAAGAAGCTCATTTTGGGAACTCCTGAGCCCCCACAAAAATATATATGTATATAAGTGTCAAAAAGGAGTGCTACTAAGCATGGCGGATGCATAAAACAAAACAAAAAAGCCCAATGCCACTTCCAATATGACAAAAATACACAGTAAAATACTTCTATATATTCTCTTGAAAAAGGGTCACTTAGTTTATAACCCTTTGACCAATGCATTGTGAGCCACATCAAGGCAGACCCTGCTCACAGGCTTACGACGCTTTGGCCAAAAGCTTAAACTAAATTACCCTTTTCCAAGAGAATATAGAAGTATTTGACTGTGTAATTTTTCTCTTTAAACATTTGCAGATTTTTATTCATACACATACATGCAACATGTGGACTTAAAGTAAAATCTAATGTTGTGTGTTTGCCATATTGAAACTGATGTGGATATTTTTCTCTCTATACAGGATCTTATGGGCAAAATCGCAGATGTATTTTCTAATCATAACCATTTACTTAACAACATCACTAGTGACCTTCATGACGACGTTGAAGCTCAAAAACTGTCCATGAGTAACGCACAGAAATCTCTCTCCTCTGCACTGTCGAGGTCATTTGAAAACATCCTGGCTCAAAATCTGAAGTTAAATAATAAACTACAGAGTCTCCTAAATAAGTTTAAGGTATAGTGCCCCCACAATACATTTGTCTCCGTTCTGAAGGACTGGTTTTTAGCTGTTTTCAGAATTTTTACTTTATCTTAATAGGTGGTATGCAGGAAAACTGCAATCAAAGAGGAGCACTACACTACATTAAACTACATAAAGGACAATGAAAGAAATCTATCTGCAGAGCAAAGGAACCACGATGAGCTGCTACTTCAGTTTCAGTGCCTTGAGCGACACGGCACAAAATGGTCAGAAGCCGCATCTGACGAACTTAAAAACTGTGAACTAAAACACTTAAATAAATTGCTTTCTGGGAAAATTGAGCTTATAAAGGTATGGTATATGCCAGTGGTCTTTGACCTTTAATCCTTCGAAAGGCAGCTGGGCCAGAGTGCTGAAAGGGTCCTGGCACTCGTCACATGATTGCTTCATCACTGATGCTGCAACGGAAGTCATCATGCCCTATCCTGAGCTCCATAGGCGCTTGATGCGATCTCCCCATAGAATTGGAGCACTTTATTTAACTTTAGATATAGCTACTAAATAATGGGTTTTGGCACTGTGCCCCCTGACGTTGTGGCGACATCCCAAAAAACTAATTTCATAAGTGTAGCTACATCCTGGGGAACTCAAAAGGGTTAAAGCATCTGTGAATGTGTAAAAATGGTTTAAGCTCTCCTTGTGTAGTAATGGAATACTAGTCCTAAAAATATTTGCTGTATTTATCATTTTGGGTTTTTAAGGGACAATGTCTACAATGATCATTTATGTATTTTTTCCATGGTGAAAACTTGGCTCTACATACAATACAGTGGCTCCCAACGCCAGTCCTCAAACCCCTCACCCCCCCACCCCCCAATCAGGTCAGGCTTTATGGATATCCCTGCTTGAGCACAGGTGGCTTAATCCGTGCCGCAGCCATTTTGATTGAACCACCTCTGCTGAAGCGGTGATATCTTTAACTTCACTCCTCAAGAACCCCCAACAGGTTGTTTGCCACTGCTCTAGAAGAACACTGGTTTGAATTTGCTGCCGTAGGCCACTGCAAATGCAGTAGTATGGAGCAGTCATTTGTGTTCAGGACATTTTCTGAATAACTACAATTTAAAGTATAGCGTACACTTTTCTCAACTCCACTGACAAATCTTCTCAATTGACCATCTACCACCACATAGTAAAAAAGCAGACACTTTTTTAAAAGGGCTCTAATAATTATTACTAGGCGTTAAAAGGTAGACTGGGTGTGCATTAACGTAATCGTGGCAAGTATGTGCACTAGATATACTTTTTAAGAGTTTAGGCGACTGGAAGACACGCCATTGGTGTCAGTCTGGTTATTGTACAAATATCTTCGATTAACATTTGTCCTATTTAGGACCTTTTGTCCAAAAATAGGACAACAGCTGATCAAATGTTTGCACAATAAACATACTATTCATTTGACAAGACCTATTGAGTACCGTCCAGTCTTTCCTTCACCAGATTCTATCCCCAGGTCGTTGGGGGCCTGTGTACCCGTTGCAGGATACAATAGTCCTTCTCTGTATGATACACTTCTGTAGGGTACAGTGCTCATTTAATTCCCGATTTTTACCTAATCAAATGTTTAAACCTGTAATACAGCAAAGTGTGGTTGCTACATTATCCTTTATATTGGTTGGTAATGTTGCTGTTGGTACTTTTTTGTATCTTTGTGTGCAGCACATTGAGGAGGATTTTTCTGCAACACAAGTCATTCTTGCCACTTTGGGAGATGAGCTGCATGATGAACTAAAATCTAAAAAGGATTTTCTCCGGTGGCTTGATGAAATTCATGGTCTTCACTTTGATGCCATGAAGCTCAGTGAAGGGTTCCAGCAGGAAAATAAGAGAATCGCTGAAACTGTCAAACTCGTAATAAAAAGGCTTGAGGTAAGAAAAGTATGCCAAAAAAAAAAAAAAAAAAAAAAACCTTTTCCATTGCTAAAACAGGACTTCTATTTTGTGTTTTTACATGGCAAATGAGTCTAACCCAAGTGGTAGATGATATATTTCAAAGTGCAGCATGTGAGGCCCTTCAGCCTTCAAAAGGGCTGCACATTACCCCCCTATATATGGTGTGTGACTGTGACTGTATGCTCATTTGCATGACTTAAACAGGTCTGCAACCCCGCCTTTCACCATTATCACACACCACTTCCACTGCAGCAAGGCAAATGAACACACAGTGCCACCTTTTGCTTCAAAACCATAAACATGGTTCCCTATAGGCTTAAGAATATATATAAATTCTCCTTTTCATCATGTTTAGTTTGGTGTTGTAATGGATGCGTATGAGAATACTTAATACCTGAAATTAGTACACACTGCTTTCAAAACAGGTTGCCTATGTTTACTCTACAGGCACTTGTTCCATCCAAAACACAAACAGAGATGAGTTTATATAAAAATCGGCTTGATCATGATTTACAAGAGACTAAAGCGAAGAGAACTGAATTATTGAAAACTGTGCAATGCCTTGCTCCAGGCAGAAATACAAATGAGATTGAGAAAGAAAATGCAAGACTTTTGAGCAAATTGAGGACTCTGGAAACAGAATTAAAGGTAACCCTTTATTTTTCTGTAGTGGTGCTCAAGTTTTGTAAGTTCCCAATGCAATGGGGATTTGTGAAAGCTAATTACAGATCACTTTGGCTTGATTTTTGAAGGGGTGGGGCAAGCAATTGTATAACCCTAGTCTCAGTCTAAAGTTAGGTAGCACACATTGGCAATGGGCATTATGGCAATTAGGCACTGAAACTAGGGTATTTAGGTGGGCATTAGTCCTAGATCATAAAATCGATGTGAAGCTACTACATATGGTATTTACCTTTTCATTATTGTTGCCTAGACGATGCAAACCAGCATTCAAAACCTAGAAATGGAACTGGGTGCGGCAAAATCACATGCCAAACAGAAAGAAGCAACTCTGTTACAAAACAAACTATTGTCAAGAGAAGCAGAATTGGAGCTGGCTAATTTGCAGGTTAAGATGACTGAAAAAGAAAATAATCTTCAGACCGCATTAAAAGAAATGCAGACACTTCAGGTATGTCACAATTTGTGTGTGTGTGTTACATATTCTCACACACTCTCTCACTCTCTCACGTTTAAAATAATCTGGGAAGCTACACTCATTGTGCCTCCTGTCAATGATTGCATGTGCAAAATATTTTACAACGATGTGAAAAGGTGAAAGATGAGCGCAAATCTCACTTAAGTTTTACATAAAAGCGGTGTGTAAAACATGCAATATAAAATGTAAGCGTTCATACAACCACTTCTCAAACAGACTTTCCAAAGAGTCTACAATGAAATATATAAAAAAGTCCCCTGTGGTATATAAAAACAGTGTGTAATATGTACAGCAAATAAAAATATTATTGTGAGCACATTCATGTCGCAGACAGGTCTGCAACACTGCTTTTCACCATCTCTAAGCAAACTGTGCTTCCACTGCAGTCAAAGATTCTGGTAAATGACATGCAAATGAGCTGTGTCACCTTTTTGCTTCTTATCCATTTTAACATAAAGCCCTAAGCTTATTGTATGTATATTCCCACTCGCTGAACTACAGATGTAATCAGGCTCTCGGATTATTCCAAATGCTTTCCCAAAACAATAACAGGTCTTCAAAGAAGATGGATTCTAGTGAGCTTCATGTTGGGAAGAAAAGCCAACAATAGTATAATATTGATTTTACTCATGGAGAAAATGGTGTAAAACTACACTCACAAACAATATGAAAACCAATTGCATGTAGACCACTCTAGGCCATATCCAGATGCTGCAGCACTGCGCATTGTGAATGGATACACCAGGCTCTCTCCTGGATGATGGCATCATGAACATCACAAAGTGACGCCCTCTGGGCCATATCCAGATGCTGCAGCACTGCGCATTGTGAATGGGTACACCAGGCTCTCTCCTGGATGATGGCATCATGAACATCACAAAGTGACGCCACAAACCTAATGGAGAGAGCCTGGTGCCCCATTCCCAATTGTTTTTCATATTGAGTGTTTTTGATTACCGTTAGTTTTTACTCGTAAAAAAGATTACATGATTTGCTCTTTCTACCCTGACGTTCAGTAGAATCCATCTTTGAAGAACTGATATGGTTTGGTGAAGCCTTTCAAATAACCCGAGATCCTGATTACATCTCTACTTCTGTGAGTGGGACTATATTTTATATATCTTCTAATTCTTGTGTGTACATGTTGCACTTTACTTTAAAAAAAAAAATATATATATATATATATATACACACACACACACACACACACACACACACACACACACACACACACACACACACACACACACACACCATGGGATGTGCACTCTGATTTTTTCTATATCCAAAAGATTGCAGTGTCTTACATTTTGGCAATAGATGCGTGCATGGTTCAATCTTTTTCGAGCTTGTGCAAATTAAGATTTCAACTGTTCATCCAATGCATTGACAAGACACCAGTGTTGACCCTTTTTTTATGTTTTTTGACCGTGTAGGAAAAAGTTGCTGACGGTACAAAACCATATAGAGCAGAAATTGACAACCTCAAAACTCGGTTGGTAAAAATTGAAATGGGGAAAATTAAGTTGTCTAAATCAATGGAACAAGAGTAAGTACAATTTTACGAATTCTGGGGCAAAATGCTCGGCTTTAAATTGGGTTTTAATTAATGATCAATATAAGTAAAATTGACATTTTTCACATTTTTACAATTTTCCATAATAAAAAAAAGGACATTTTGCTTTAAGCTATTGAAATTAGTCTAGTATTTGCATTTTATTAGTATACATACTTTAGCATGACCCTTTAAGGCAGTTGAAATGTCTTTCTTTGCTGTAAATCTAAATTGTCATCCAAGATTTCCTAGTAATTGGAGATAATTTTTTGTAACTCATCCTCACTTAATAGTGCTGCACTCTTAGCACCAAAATAAACAGGGTTATTGGCTTTTTTTGGTCTGGTCTTGCAGACACGGGCCATTTAACTTGTGGGTGTCGTTTTTTTGGGATATTGTGATGGACAAGAGCTTGCACGGGCAAAGAGTACCCCTTTACATCTTGTCCCGGTCTTGAGTGGTCTTATGACAGGCACAAGATAGATGAAACGCTTGACTGGCTTTGCAACCCCATTAAAAAGAAAAGCTCAATTTCAGAAGTAACAAACCACTAAATGTTGACTTTAAAATGTAATGATGCTTAAGGTAAAGTGACTTGTTGATCAGGCGCTACCGCACATATACTCCCGTTGACTTGAATGGGCATATCTGTGATCTGCTCTATTGATGAGCTACATGTCACAGATAACTGGAGGCTGATGCAGTATATAAAATGTGTCTTAAATGGCTGTAATTTAACTCCCGTGGCAGAATGACATCGTTAAAGTCTTGCATGGAAGATAAAGAAGAAAATATACGTAAATTAAAAGAACAGTTGAGACGAACACAGCAAGACCATGATACTTCGGGTAGGTAAACAAAGTATAGAAATAGATTCACTATTTTCTACTAAAATGTGGGGCCCATAACCAACAGCGAGAATAAGAAGCCTGATCAGAAACATAACTGTAAATGTTGGAATATGAGCAATGTTTGTTTTTAACAGGGATTTAGCGGCAGACCTAACGCTATTTTGCCTTTTACTGCTATTATCACCTATGTTCCTAGCTCGTGAATGAAATTAAAGCGGAGTTGTGTACATTTTATTTAACTTCCTATTTGCTGCAGGAGTTCTTCAATGTTTGCTTTAACTGGACTAAAAATAGTGGTCTAATATTTGCATGAAACGTTTTATTTATTTATTTTTTAAATGAAAAGCTAGACTTTTTATCCTTCCATACAAAAGTATCTCACCAGAAGCTGATAAATGGGTAGTGCAACTTTTTGAATGCTAACCTCTTTCTCCCCACAGTTTTTGATGAAAAAGATCATCCCTCTTCCTCAAAGTTGGCACTGACTTGTGGTGGTGGAAGTGGCATTGTGCAGAGCACGGCAATGCTGGTGCTGAGATCGGAGAAGGCGAGGTTAGAAAAGGAGCTCTCCCGATATAAGAGCCACTGTAATCGTCTCTCCAGGTGAGACGGAAAAAATCACATTTATTTACATTCAGGAACAATGGTTTAATGCAGATACAAATATTTTGCACACAGTTGATCCAAAGTGCTCCAATTATTGCACTCGGTACATATATAGTGATAATTAGGACTGTAATAGCCCTTCAGATAATGTCTGATTGGTGATCATAATAGATCAAAGTGGACCAGCAAATATAGTAAAACAGAAAAAATAACTTTAATACATCCATAATATATAATAGACACAATCAAATGAAGTATATTCAATAGAAAATGTATAAAATTCCTCTGCCGTGGTGATATAGACAAAATCACTCAGTCACGGTATCCATATCCAAACAATTAATTGTAATATACAGCATTGTATATGCATGTAGATGGTTATATGGAGAGCTGAATGAGATTGTAGGGCGACTCCAAAACAAATATATGGAATAAATGGGTAGATGGTGGATGGTGTCCTAGAATGCTATTGTGCAATGTATAATTCTAGTTACGTATGATATATACTCTGTTGTAATAAGCATATATTCAAACATAGCAACAAGTGTTAAGAACACCAATCACCCCAAAAAATTAAGTGACTCAAGATATAAGAAATACTGTCCGCATGCAATTCTGTTCTTAATGTCCTGTACATGTATATCATCAATTAGGTGTAGACAAAGATGCTACTAATGTCTCTAATGATGAAACGCTCCCCAACTACCACATACTTATGTGGCACTAGAGTTGATACATAATACACAATGTAACAGTAACCAAACAGAACGTAATCTGGATGTAAACACGAAGAGTATCCCTAATTGTTGGCTTCTGAGCTGCCACTCTTGTCCACGGGCAGTTATTACAGAAACTCTACATATACATATACAGATACAGGGTTAACAAATAATGGTGTAGTGTATAGCTTAATATCCTGGTAGCAGCTCCTGCGTGGCTTAGCATAGGACTACAATGACATGCCTACAAGAAGCAGCTAGAACACAGTTTGGCATAAGGGTACATGATTGCCTACAAATTATAATGGCCACGTGTGATCTGTATGTGAACAATGCTAGTGTAGTGGCGAGATATGAATGCGGAAGTGCTCCCCACCCGATTCTACTATGAATAGGTAACAGACTTAAAGCAACACTGCCAAACTAGCAGAGAAGTACAATAGTTTACAAGTAAATAGCGATGGCAAAGGAGGACCAATAGAGGAAATCAAATGCTCATATAAGAGCTGTTTTCTTGAGTCTGTCTTCTGCAAGAATCACCACTTTACAGGCGTCACGTCTTTCTGCCAACATATGTTTCGCACGTGATTCGTGCTTCATCAGGAAACCAGTCTAAAATGTTGGTCATTCGGCTATAATATATACAAAGAGGTTGAACGGGTGTTGTCTCACTAGCCAACAGTAGCGAGACTACCCCAGTCTGACCAATCACCAAGGGTTGGTCATATCCTATGAGAGATCACAGGTGGTTCTATTAGGAAATTATTACAGCAAGTCCAATAGTACAGATGCTAAATCTGTAAATATGATTGAGACCATAGATACTGTATGGATTCCCATTGACTATCCCGAAATACATATTCATTTCATAGAGTAAAATGTAGGAATGAGAGCCCCTAGGGTGATCTGCCCAAATGGTCAAAACAGATCCTGGCTTGTTTTAAGCTATATACCTGGATCCCAAAATAAAAACAAACAAAAAATAAAGAAATAGAAGTAAAATATACGGGATACCAGTGATTGTAGGTCAAATATCATCAACATGTTTATCCAAGATACAAATATTAACTTTTCTTTTTTTCCCCTCAAGAAATATGTTGCATCTTGAAGATGAACTGAAGGAATGGAAGGGAAATGTAATTAAAACCCAATCACATAACTTGGATGCTGTGCATGAACAAGCCGTGTCTCCAAGGAAGCCTGACCTGCCTAGGCAACATGCAATGTCTCCAAGCAAGAGTGAAATACCAGTGTTTAGCAGTGTGTGTCTATCTCCATGCAAAAAGCAAAACTTGCCCGAAAAGAAAGATTCCCCTAAAAGTAAATTCTTTGATGCAAGGTCAAAATCTCTACCCATCACTTGCCCAACCCGTTTTTTTGACCATCCCAAGCTTGCCCCTTTTCCAGGTAGGTAACAATATCCTGAAATATTCTGTACCTACTTGAATGTTTGCAATGATCTTTGTTAAATTATTGTATTGTGCATGTCCTCAGATTTGGGTTAACGAGTACTATTTGTCTTGGTATTTATTTATTTTTACCACCTAAATTGGTTACTTTGAGTTTAACGGTCCTATAAAATCAACCATGGGATTAAGGAAAGATTGGGCTTTGCCTCCCCAGACGAAGCGACAGCGAAACATATGAGCGAAACATATGTCGGGAGAGCGTGATTGAATGCGTTATGTCCTCTTGACCTAGGAGATGAGAAATGTTAAATTGTGCTTGCTGTATTATGAGCTACGCTAACCTCGCACGAGTGGCCCAGAACAGGAGATTTATATATGTTTACCAAATCTCTTTTAAAGCAAATATCTTGTACTAATTGAGCCACGCTAACCTCACATAGAGAGAAGCATTCCGTACCCCCGGCAGCGAGCGGAATCAATGCTCACTGCAGGCGTGGCCCAACAAAGGGTGTGTGTGTGTGTGTCCACCTATCTATACTTAACCGCATGTTGAGGTAAACCCTCAGGATACTCCGTGGTAAACGGAGCATACGCTTGCTGCATACAGGGTAAACACTAATATTTACCAAATAAACTGCAAATCTCGTATTGAGTAAAGTACAGATTACTCGGCATTGAGCAAAAAACACGCTCATACTCAGTGGCCCGGCTGTGTATATATATTTTTTAATTTATCGGTATATCTCAGAAACCACAAACAGCTAATAGCAGGGGAGGTGACTATGGAAGCACCTCTTTTGGTACATCTACGCTCCTATTTTTTCCCTCAAGTCCCTCATATCACATTGGGGATAAATATTAACCACACACTGATACCCCAGAGGGTTGGGAATATATACTCGCTTGAACAGCGGTGCCGGTGCACATTGGGGGGGCTTGTATAGGCTCTGTGCAGTGTCGCATCTCCACTGTAAACCGGTGGGTGCGGAGCACAATAGTGTCTGTGGCTACTATTCCCCACTATAAACTTCTATGGGATTGCCATTTATACCGTACAGCATCTACACTCCATAGGGCTATTCTCACAAAAGCAGTGGTACTGTCGGTGTAGTGTTCCTTGCGTACTGAACTTCCCCATAGTTACCTCTAGGGGGAATATTCAGCTATGCTACATATGCAACAATCATATGGACATTGTATCTAATTTATTTAAAAAAATGTTTTACCAGGAAATAATACATTGAGGGATACCTCCTCGTTTTCAAGTATGTCCTGGGCACAGAGTTATAAAAAATACATGGTTACAATAAAAGAACAGGGTTATACAGTGAATTCATGGACAGGTGGAGTTGGAAAATTGGATACAGGGGATAAAAGGGCTTATGAGTTTCAGATAGAAATAGAGCAGCTTTAACATCAGCAAACGGCTCGCACCCTTTGGCTGCGCCAAAGGCTGTGTGCCTTTGGGGCAACGCAGATGTACACTGGTGGGTGAGATATGAATCTGATACATCAGTGAACAAAAAGATTACCTGTTTTACTACATATCTAGGAGTTCCAGGTCATTAGGTAGTTATATATTATACACTACAGACACTTTAATAAGCACACGCCATCACGCTTATCTTTATGCTCATACATACCTCCTAAGAGTCTCGCTCCAAAAGATTAATATACAGCAACAGAGCCATTGAATCTGATCCACTATGAGGATAGTATTATTCATGTAGTACTATCTTGAACAGTTCTTTATCCCAAGAAAGTAACATGGTAAGAGGGATTTACAATACTCTTTGGTGTTTATATTATAACTAACACACCATCTATATGTTTGTATGTACATTAGTTTTAGACCCCGCTTTATTTTAGTTTTTAGTTTAATTAAAATTGATTTTAACCATATCCACTGTACATTACATACATGGGATTACTTATTAGTATTAACACGGATGCTTTCTCTACTACTCTAGTCTCACTAGTATATTGTCATTATACTAGGAGAGTGCACTTTAAAGGGGTACTTTAGTGAAGGGATAGCACAAGTCTTGTGCAACACTCTCCACTCTTTATTTACAAGTTATATATTTACCCTTGTGCACCCCTATTCTTTGGTAAAAGGCAGAGCAGGGGGGGGGTGTATATCTACGTTAAGATCGGGCTTTTAACAGAAATTCATACAAATGTTTGTTTGAAAGTGCTGTACACAGATCTGTTAGACTTCAAACCATGCTCGGGCCCATTTTTTAACACATCCACTTTTTGTTAAGACATTTGATAAATGAATCAGTTGATTACAAAATTACTAGTAAATGGTTCTGTAAATAATGGATAACTAGAAAAAATGTAATGCAAAACAATCAAAGGATATATATTGGTTTTGGGATAAAGAAAATCTGTGCATTGTCTTACGGCGGGGTAGTGGGGGGGAAAGGACTGCTTTACA
The DNA here is from genome assembly GCF_040206685.1 of Ascaphus truei. Taxonomy (NCBI): domain Eukaryota; kingdom Metazoa; phylum Chordata; class Amphibia; order Anura; family Ascaphidae; genus Ascaphus; species Ascaphus truei. Next base: position 349,586,541 of record NC_134483.1, read on the forward strand.
TTACGGATATTAATCGCAGGTTTCAAATTGCTGGTCTTGGTAGTTAAAATCTCACGCATTTGTGCTGTTGGCTAGTGATGGGTGAATTTTTATGTGACCTATGACTTCAATTAACTTTGACTTTCTTCAGTGGTGGATATTTGTGACCTTCTCCAATTGGCACATTCACCTCCTTTTTTGGTTTGGGGAAGAAAAAAAACCGCACGAATGCAAAGCACAAATGTTTTGACATTTAAGCAAAATGCTTAAAGATTTGCTTGCAGATCGAGTATTTAGATTGTATAAAAACAATGGTTGTATAAAAACAATGGTTGAAGGGGCATTTGTCTGAATTCTTTTTTCATGTGCTGGCTGGTGAAAATGTTTTACTGTAGCATTTTTATGTCCGTATTTGGTGACAACCTTGACATTCCACTAGTACATTTTTGGACAACTTAATATTTCAAAGCTATTGTAATACTTCTATGTAAATGTTTTTGGGAGACTTATTTTGAACATCTTTAAAGTGATTTTAGACATAGCTGTTACAATATCAATCTGTGTATGTAACCATTTTATTTCTTTTTATATTCAGAATCCAGTCCTGCAGAAGCTTCTGAAAGCAATCAAAGTGACGAATGGTGGGCATCGAACACACATGAGCCCGTCTCTGAATGTAAACAATCGTAAATTTACATACAGTAAACATGACGAAGCAGACGTTCTTCCCCATCATAGTGCATTTGTTTTTTTGCAATTGGGAATGTAGTAGTGATTTATAAAATGTTCCTTATTTTTAAAGCTGACGGGAACTGGCAGTGTGTGCTCTCCTGCCATATTTTTAATACTTAAAAGTGTGCACACACAGATGCACTGCTTTGTTTTTATATATTGTAATCACTTGTGTTCCGTTAGTTGATTTTATTTTATGGGTTATTAATAAAGGCTATATTTTAATTATGTAAATTAGGTAACTGCCACTCACGTGCACATTTGTGGGTGCTGTTCTCTCCCTTTGTTACATACTGTAGTGGACATGTATCCTATATTTGCTGTATTTTTATTCACAAGAAGGCAAACAAAAGACCCCGGTGAAAGATTATGCATTGTCTCATAAGTGGAAATTAAATTATTTTCTGACCACTAATGGCAATCAGATTTTATTTTTTGCTTCCCCTTCTGTTTTGAACTCTATAAACTGTAACTTAACTTACTGTAATGCTTCCTCTTCCCTCACATGGGTAACTATTTTTGTTTTACTTGTTTATTAAATGTTTTCCTTGTCTTGTGTCCTAGTTTTTTTTGGTTTTTTTTTCCTCCATCCTCTAGTGAATTAATTTATAAACCAGCTTTTTCAGAGTTTCTTTACCCCCATCAGAGAAGACTATACCTTCTGTCCTTGGTGTTGGTTACGTAAAAATCTGTTTAACACCATTTGTGTTTAAATAATTTTTCTATATCTGATTTCACCTTGTCTGACTGAGTTAACAATGCATCCCCAATTTTGGAAGAAGTTTTTCATCTGATTCTAATAAATAAAATTTCTGCTGTCTTAATTGCAAACACTAGAACCAAGGGATTTTTGGGTTTTAGAAGTTTGTTTTTCGTTCTATTCCAAAACCCTGTCCCAAAATGTAGAAATATATTTACATGACCATATGCAATGTTTTTTTGTTTTTTTGTTTTCCCTGCGCTTTTGGGGCATTGGTTGGAAAACCCGTCATTGGGGGTGGGGAATTTGTTATTGAAAACTGCATCATTTTAAATTGAACCTCCCATGTCCCTGAAGGTGTTGGTTTATAGATATTTTGTACTCCCATAAGTCATTTTGGATCTCTGGGAAATCTTGCTGCCATGCAGTGTTATGTAGAACCTGGCCGTAATTATCTTTGATTAAAGTATAACGTTCAGATATTGTGTATCTAGACATGTGATAAATGCTTATCAAATCTTCCATTTGTCAATGCACTCAATGTAGTTTGGTAATTTCCTGCCGTAATCCATCACTTGTATAGAAGAGATGGCTTATTTGAAAGATTAAAGGAGGGAAAGGGAGGAGAGGAGAAAAAGCTTCAATCAATCATTTCAAGAGGAGTTTTTGTCGATAAGATTATCTAGACAATTTCATTATTGTCCATGTTTTAAATGATTTTTGTTCTACCCATGGTAGGAATTTCAAGTTCCCTTGTGTAGGTAAGGATCTTGAGATATCAGAAAGTAATCGAAATTATTTTAATTTCCCTCCACGTTTTTGTCGCAAATCAATATACTACTTACATGGGGGGCATTTTCTCAGCATTTCAGGTGCAACTTTTCCTTCAAGGTGATGGGGCTTGTGAGTTGTGACTGGATTCTAGGAAAAGACTATTCGTCAAATATTCTAGTCTCCCATGTGTCTGAGTAAGCATGCTAAATTGTAATTTCTATCTGGTAAATTAATTCCTCCTTTGCCTTTAGGTAAATATATTTTACTTTGTACTATTCTGCTTTTCCTACCCTCCCACAGAAACCTTGACATGGCTGTGTTTTAAGTTTTTAGATCTGTGTTGTAGTACTGGTATTCTTCATGGGATAAAGCAATCTTGGAAAATATTCTTTTTAATTCACATCCGCTACCAAATAGTGATAGAGGAAGCTCTAACCAGCTTTTCAGTTCCTCCGTAATTTTGTTTGATTGGTTTAAAATTGTTTTTGTATAGTTTTCCCAGTTCTGATTGTAACCTAATTCCTAGTTAGCACATGGGGTTTTTTTTTTTTTTGTAAATGGAGAGGTAGATTCTCTGACTTTAGATTTGCGAGGTTATAAAATAAAAAGGTAATTCTTTTTAGACTTATCTGGATGTGATTAATATCAAAATATCATCGGCAAGCTTTGGTTCTACTGATCCTATTCTAATCCCCTCACATTCTATCATTTGTCTCTGGAATTGTGCCAATGGTTCAATTGCCAGGTTGACACACCAGAGATCCCGCTATCGTCTCTTAGTCACTCTGAATAACTGAGATTTGTTCGAGGAGACCTGCTGCCATTTTTTAGCCATAGGTTGAGAATACATTGCTAATCTGTTCCTGGTGCTCTGTACTGTAGCTTGAAAGATAGCAGAGATCATTTTTTATTAATTTTTGTAAAATTTATTTCGGCGTTGAGCTACATATCCACTTGTTTTTAGGTAAACTAATGTGGTGGTGTTTGTTTTGGGCTTTTTTTTTTTTTTTTTTTCAATCGTGCTTCCATATGGACGTATCTAAATGTTTCATTTATTTTTGGGGGCTTTAAATGTGAAGTGTTCTAATTTTGTGATTGGAGCAGATTCCTTAAAATATTTTAGTAAATTACTCGGAAATCTACTTTTGATTTCACATCTAAAATATTGTATGTTTCTTGCTTGCTTTTTCTAGCCTCATCTTAAAGCTGCAGTTCAGTCAATATCCTGCATGTGTGTTTATTTTAATAAATCAGTTCTGTAGTAAGAAAAAATACTTTTAGCATTTTCTGTTTTTAAAAAACAACTTTGAAAGACCAATTTTCTTGTATTCTATTTTAACAGCCATTTGCTAAGGCACTGCCCCTTCATGTCCTGTCACAAGCCCTGGCACACCCCTTTGTCAGCCCTGCCCTCCCTCTAGCACATGTCAGTGAAGGAGTGCTCATGAATATTCATGAGCTTCCACTGACAGACAAGCAGATTATAAACAAATCCCAGCTTTTAATGTCACCAAATTTCGACCTATCAATACATGGAGAACGAATTGACCTGCAGCTATACAGTTCTTTAGGTAATTAGAGATTGCACACATGAAACTATTGAAGTAAAAAAATAAATGTAAAAAAAAAAAAAAAGACAACTGCAGCTTTAAGCCTTTTTTGTAAATATTTTTTCTTGACTTTTCCACAATGCGTCGCTTTTTTAATCTGGCTAAATATGAAATTGTCACCATCACCGCCTTTGAAGTTTCTGAGTACAGTAAAAGGTTTGTGTTTATGTTCCTTGTTGGTTTCTGCATAATCTTACCATTTCTTTAAAATAATTTCTAGTTTTCATTAGTTACTAAGTAACTGGGGAATATCCATGTGTTTGCTCCATTTTTTTTATTTCTCCCCCCACCAAATTCCTACCAGTATATTTAGCCTTCCCACCAAATGGTCTGCGATAACAATGTGCCCTATGTCTGTGTGTGATACATTCCCCAGCAGATGCAAGTTTTTACTTTCTCTAGGATTTTCTGCATTCTGGTATTGTGTGCACTAGATTAGAACGTGTAGTCCCGCTCAATAGGGTTCATATCCTCCAGCCACTCCAATGTGTCTTAACAATTGCATGTTTTTTGAGATACAATGCTAGACTGGTCTAATCAAGGTCATGTCTCCACCTACGATCAGATTTCCGCTTTTATAGCCCAGCATTATTGACATAACATCCTGGGAGGGAGAAATCACGTTCTGTTCATTAGGTACATTCATATTACACCGTGTATACTCCTTTCCCAAAATGATTATTTCTGTTTGAATGCATCCCTTGTGGTTGATCGCTTCTACTGGTAAGTTTTTATATACATCTCACCCTCGCCTACCATGGACCCAATCTCTGTAATTTGACACTTTCCCCAGAATCTAAATGCATTCTGTGGATATGCAATATCTGCTTTTAATATTTTCAAGTAGTTTTTTCTTATGGGATTTCATCTCTTAAAATTCCAGGGAATTACTCTCTTGTTCAAGTTGTGATTCACTCTATAGCTATGATTGATTTTCTTACAGAAGTGAATGAAGTGTGTAGAAGAGCTGTGTACCTCTTATTTATTTTATTTTTTCCCCCACAAGATTCAATAAAACATTTTTGTTTTGGACCCTACTCTGGTTGTGCGCTGCTTTTTCACTTTAGGTTTGTTCTCACTGGAGAAAAAAAAAATTAAGTTGGCATCTCATCGGCATTCCGCTATTTCATCCTCTTAATTTGGTGGCTCTTCTCTGCACTTCTAGTTTCATGTCTGTGGTTTTTTTTTTACATTTTTTTTTTAATGAAGTCTAATTAAACTGTTCTCCCTATTCAAGGTGTGGATTTACTCATTTATATAGTGGCATAATTATGATTTTCTTCCAACCATAGCCCATTGAATGCAAGATAAGATGTTCACCTTTTGCAGCTATAGCTGGACACTGTAGACAGCAGGCTATCCAAATACTCCTTAATCCTTCTCAAAATACCTAATTGTCCCATTTAATTTGTAAATTGCCTAGTTTCTTATTTCCCGAATCCATAACCTTACATTAATCTATTTTAAACTTCATCTGCAATCTACCTACCCACGTTTCCAGACTATCGAAGTCCTGGAGAGATTACATCCTGCTCATTTTAGTGTCATCAGCAAATATGGAGATTTTGCTCTGCCAACCTCCAGATTGTTAATAAACCAGTTAAAAAAGGGGTCCAAGTACTGATCCTTGAGGTACTCCACTTACAACTTTAGGCCAACCTGAAAAGGCTCCATTTACTGAAACTCTGTATATCCATCAACCAATTTTTAATTGATGTGCAAATATTTTTACTGCAACTGATTGTAATAGCATGGATATTAGGCAATTACTAATAATTGTATTATCCACTTGGTTTTCCTGAATATTATCCTGTACTAAACCTTCAATTCGCTTCCCCACTATTGCTGTTAGGTATCAGGTCTGTAATTCCCAGGTAGTGATGTAGCTATTTTTTTTGAAGTAAAACTTCTTAGCTGGCAGTGGCACACACAAAAAATCTCATGGGAAAAAAAGTGTGGGGTTGAAAATTGTAATGAAATGAGTGACTGCGCATGTGTAGAATCTTATGACTGTGTCCATACATCTGCATTGTTGGGGATATGAGTAGAAGCGGCTGTAAGCAGCGCATGCACAGAAGGCTAGATGATTCCAGTGCATGCGCAGACCCCTCTAAGAAGCTAAGCCAGACACGGGGAAGGAGGAAACACTCCCCATCCAGCAGCAAAAATGAGTTCAGTCGATTGAAAGCACACAGAGAGAACATTTCCTTGTCATAAGAGCAGAGCAATCTATAATTTAGTTTTCAGACAAAAACAGACGTGTGGGCCGAGCATGCACGTGGTTAGTGAAACCTTTTTGAGGTTTGGCACTGATTTTGTATTTTGATTTTCATGTTTTTGGTTTAAAAGTTTTTCAGAGTAGAATTAATTCAAAAACATGAAAATCAAAATACAATTTCAGTGACAAAACACTAAGTTTGACTTTCGTGTGTGCTCGGCACACAACCATTTTATTTATTTTTCTAAATAGGAATTTGTGAGCCCATCTGGGTATGGGGCTTTTTCATTTTTCAAGGATTGTATGGCCAGAATCATCTTCTCAGTGCTTCTAACATTATCAACATTTTTCACCTTTCTTGTGGGATTCTCACAAGGTTATATTACTTGTGGTATGTGGAAATATTGTGAGAAGGCTAGAATTTCCTCAACCCCGAATTCAATTCTATAGGAATTTTGTCATTATTTTTAAAGAAAAACGTGTGAAAGTTTTAAATTTACTCAAATAGGCTAATACTTGCATTTTTAAAGATTGCTTTCCATTATGGCAACTGCCCTTTTGTGTTGGCGTTAAAAGTTTTTATCCCCCTTTTTTTTTTTAAGTCGCTTTGGTTGACTCCAACTAGGGGTGTTGGGTAAAGACTTCATTCAGATGAATGAATGGGGTACTATTTGTTCATTCGTATTACACATAGCCATATGTTTTTTTTCATAGTGTTTGTATAATCTGGCACACTTCACACAGTCATTTTACCAATTATCAGAGATCCTAACCCCTTCGATGTCAACTGCAGTGTCCTGCAAGGCTTTGTGGGGCACCTACTCTTAAGTATTCATTAATGATCTACCCACAGCTTGTAAGGGATCTTCAATGCACATGTATGTAGATGACACAATCTTATCTGCACACAGCGCTAGCCTCTCTAGAAACAATTTGACCGTGGACATTTTCTTCAAACACTGACAACTGTAATGATGGGATATCGGCAAAATTTCTGAAGCAACAGTACCAATGATGGAGCTACTAGTCAGAACAAACTCTTAATGCCAATTTATCCTCTGTGACTAGTTATAAATATTTGGACAAATACTTTGACTCCCAATTAACATTTGGGTTGCACATTGGCATAGGTTTTGGATGTCGGGATATCAAACGGGGTGTACTTAGGGAGTATTTGTTCCTATAAGTGATCTGGTCAGAAAGCACATTGCACAGCAGCTGCTAATGCCACTTCTAGATTATGGGGACATGGTATATGGTGCAGCACCCCAAATGCACCTTGGCATACTAGACACCTGATACCCGCTACAACTCAATATGCCACTTTGTCAACACACATCACTGCAAAATACTCCAAGAATTAGATTGCACCTAGATGCAAGTAATAGCCAAATTAAATTTTACCTACTGTGCCTTAAAATATATATATATATATATTTTTTTTTTTATTTTTTTTTTATAACTGCTCATGTCTGATAGGAAGGTGACCCATGGGGCTACGGTAGAGGTATATGATCACTGACCAGAATTAGGGGACAGTGCCCTGTTAAAGTAGTCCTAGTCGGCAGAGATGCAAGGTCAGGATAACAGTCTGGTCAAGGTAGATGGACCATATGAATGCGTAATGCTAAAGACCACAACAGTGAGATGGGTAAATGAGTGAATGACCAGATACTCGGGGGACCCCTGAATATAAACTTGATAGGAGACAGGTAATTGGTTGCAAATCCTGGATAATGAGCTCACTAATACGTGACGCTGATGTAAACAATGAAACCAGGAGCAATAAGTATAATCACACCCTAGGATGTACCAACTGTCTTAAAGTCCTGAGCAGGCAAACATGTAGCAAGCGGTTAACTCACTCTGAATGCTGCAACGTCCATGCGATCCGCATGTAAGGGTAAACTGATAGAAAGGAAGAGAACTGGCAGAGCACTACTGTGGATATCCAGAAAAGAGTAAAGCGGGTGCGTATCCCATAAAAAAAGTTATTGGTCATGGAAAAAAGGGCAAAGGAGAGCCCCACCAACGTTTCACCCTTCTCAGAGCCACTGAGAAGCAATCTTCTGCTGAAACGACCGTGACGCGGCGTAGTGCCCCCACTGCGGGTGAGAGACGCTGGCAGAGGCAATCGCGGTCTGTTCCTGACTGAGGTGGAGTGGTCACATCGGGTGCTGTTATTTAAGGAGAAGGGCTGAAGTGTGCCCGAAGTCACTTGTTTACTTACCAGCGGGGTGAGTGTGTCACCATCCCCTCAGTGTTGTTTGTCATCTTAAAGTAAATGTTAATGCACTATATCCTTGCATTTGTGTTTCTTCATATGAGGGTCTACAAAGTCTGCTGACCTGGAGAATCTTCTACTTGGAGTTACAGTATTATGTGTTTTTCAGTGCTAACTAACACTGTTTATTTGCACATATTAACTGTTTTATCACTTTGTGCCATGAACACTGTTTTGTTTAGGTTTTTTTAATTTGGGAAAACCCGCTGGTGTTTAGGCTGCAGCTTGAGTATATCACAATATTTGTTGCGCTTTATTATAGTTTTTTCACCTGGGCTGGCGGCTATGGGGCAAGGGCCATCGGGCTTTGCTGACACCAGAGGCCCGGCCCTGGCTTCATCAGGTTCAGTCCCCTCACCCGGTAGCATTTGGGTTGCGGTCTCTGGAACAGGCTCGGGTCTTGTCTCGGTCGTCAGGGCTTGGTACTCCCCAATTATAGGCAGTAGCGGGCTAGACACTAGATGGCTTGCTCCACTCACTGAGAAAATAGCCCCCCAAACAAGGTCTTCCGGGAAGGCACAATCAGGACCCAAGCACATCAAGCTGGTGATCCCATCAGTGGGTACATCCAGGAACCCTTCTGGCAGTGAGTAATAGGCAAAGTCCATTTCACCTGATCTCACTTTAAGTAGACGGGCAAAAAAGGAACGAGGAACTCACTCCTCTTGCCCGCCATGCTCCATCATACTGAGGGGGCGGCAGCTCGCATCCAGCTCCTCCAGTTCGTGTAGAGCTCTGGGATTGACTCATCATGCCCCCTCCCTCTGTTGGAGATTAGAGGAGGGGCACTCAGCATCTCTGCGTGACATGGACCTTTTGTTGTTCCAGTCACAGCACAGGGGGGCGCGGCTCCTGCTTTCGCGCCACTTCCCTCCAGGCAGGGCGTTGGCTTTCACGCCAAACCCAGCCAGTTGCGCCATTCAGACTCAGCGGGAGCCGCCATTTTAACTTCTTAGTGGGGGCACTATCACATACAGCGCCATCTTAGTTGAACCCATGGTGTTCACTGTAGCACAACCTTCACTGCTTAAAGGGGGACTCGCTCTTCGGTGACCACTACACTTCATTTCAGCTTCTAACCAGTGATAATCGGCATACCCCAGGCTAGGCAAAACTCTTTCTCTGTACACTGCACACGGTGACAGTCCAGTTAAGTGCTCTGTGGTGATAGACTGGCTACCGGCTAGAAGTGCTTTTGGGGGAGCTTCCCCCACGCAGCATGGGCGTCCCTCCTATTGACTGCCAGTACCGTAGACCCTCTCCAGAAGTTGCTGACCCACGTTACCCAGTATACTTCCTTCAGGCATCCTACTCGCCTGAGGAAACTAGAACAGCTATAGCTCAACTGCCAACTTTGTGCACCTCTTTAGGCCAGTCTTAGGTCGTGCTTTGCGAGGTTCAGGTACCCCTGAATACACCTAGACTCTCTCTCTCTGCAACACTTGCTCTGGAAGTATACATCTTGCTCTTCCAGTTCTGCTTCGCTGAAAGCCTGTCCTGATTTATCTCAGCAGTGACTCCAAATGTAACCCTGTTTCCCCCACCCTATCTCACATAGTGTCTCCTAGGGGAAATGCAACTCTGGTTACATGGCTTTGTGTGGTGCATACCTGCTCGTAACAGGGGGCACTGGGTCTCCCTCATCATGGTAAATGGGAATTACAGGACAGGCTTCTGGGGTCTTGCCCGAATTCTACGCACAGGTGCAGAGCCTCCATCTCGTGCAGCCCACAGCTGTATGGGATGATGTCTCTGCAGAAAAAAAACGTCCCCCTCCTCCCAATAGATTTCACTCTTAGGCAGGAGGTATTATAAAACTCAGGATGCTTTATTTGATCTTCCTTTTTCAGCAGTCACAGATTACAGCAGTTCTTAGTGTATCCACCCTCAGGATGTCCCTGGACCCACTCCCAGCCAAAGGGCACCGAGAGCGGTCGTTGCTCTTCTATCCCCTTGTGGTATAGGAGGTATGGTTCCCAAACTCTCCCTGGAGGGAGGGCCTTAAGCCTGCCAGAGCCCTGACAGCTTACTACGGATGAACCTGTCTCTATCAAAGGTAGAGACCAACTGGCTAAGGCCTCGGACATAGTAAGCGCTTAGGTGCTGCTGCTCGCTCTACCAGGAGCTTTTTGCTGTCCTGGCAGAGGAGACAGCAAGCGCGCTTGGGAGGCGGGTATCACTGTGTGTGTGTCACTTGGTAGCTGTCAGTGTGTGTGTGTGTCACTTTGAAGTGGTCTGTGTGTTTGTGTGTCACTGGGGAACCTGTGTGTGTGTGTTTATTATATATTTTAAAAATTAAAAAAAAGACGTGCGAATAAATTATTTATTAACATTGTGCAACTTTGATAAATATATTCGCGCACACACACCACACAGACACATACATACTGGTACACACGCACATGCACATGTACACACACATACATACACAGACATTCACACACACACACACACACATACACACTGGTACACATGCACACACCACACAGACACATACATACACACACACATGCACACACACACATATACACGCACACACATGCACACACACACATGCACACGCACACACATGCACACACACACATGCACACAGACACAGACACACACATATATATATATAATCACACACACCACCTTGCTGCCACCACTGCTCCGGGACACAACCCCTTCCTCACCCCCCCCCCCCCCCCTGGCGGCCGCGCAACCCACCTCCATCTCCCACGCGGGCAGGGAGGCAGCTAGGGTGATCGGGGCAGAAGGGGGACACATCACCCGCTCCCCCCCCACGGGGGCAGCGCAACACCCCTGCCTCTCCAGTGCGGGCAGGTTGGCAGCCGCAAGGATCGGGGCAGAAGGGGGCACATCACCCGCTCCCCCTTCCCTCCTCCTCCCCCCCCCCCCCCCCACGGGGGCAGCGCAACACCCCTGTATCTCTTGCACGGGCAGGGGGGCAGCTACGGTGATCGGGGCAGAAGGGGGAACATCACCCGCTCCCCCCCCCCCCCCCCCCCCCCGGCGGCGCAAGCCCCCTCCATCTCCCGCAGGCTGACAGCCACAGGGATCGGGCAGAAGGGGGCACATCACCGCACCGCACATCAACACACACTCACTCCGCTGGCGCCAGTACCCCGTTCACATTTCCCTGCTCGTCCTTCCATTGGATGCTGAGGCGTCACGTGAGCAGAGTCAGCGCGTGAATGTAAAATTTCACTGTCGGCTCTGTTCAAGCGCGCCTCAGCAAACAACGGAAAGCATGCGCGAGCCCCTACTAAAGCCGCTTTAATTGCGACTGTAGGGGCTCAGTGGCAAGCATTAGCAAGCGAGAGCACGCTTAAGCAAGCAAGCACTAACCATGGCCTGGGCCTTAATCAGGAAGTGCAACTCACTAAATCAGTTCCAATAAGAACCAGCCCTCTGTCACTGATTGGACAGCAGGCCTCATTGCCCACCTTCTCTGACTCACTGAGCTGCATGTCTGGGGAAAACCCATGATTACTCCTGGCAAACCTAGCCTTACTAGGTATTACTGCCAGAAGGAGGACAGAACTATAGCCCAAAACTACTCAGGGCTACATTATGATCAATGCAGGTGTATAGTGACTGAACGTCACAGGTGGCCCACCGGTAGGATGGTTGACACTTGATCTTGGAGACGGAGTCAATGACATGCAAGCTGTCCCTAATGTGTGACCTCAAAGATGTAACATGGGTCTGTAGATAATAATCTACAGATTGGAGGTCATCGACTCTGTCCCTGAAACAATAGAAAAGCCAGGAGGGTTAGTAAGAGATTTGTGTACTTTAGGTAAATGATAAACTATAGGCACCCTGGGAAACGTGATATAATGAAATTTAAATTCAGTGTCAGTTAAAATGCATCTGGTCTAGGCCTCTTTAAGCACACACTGCAGATCTGCCTAGTAGCGTCAGAGTCGATCTTGGTATAAGTTTTTCATCCGACAAGAGGTGGATTGCTTCACTAATATAGACAACTTTGTCCTGTAAAACCATCCCTCCCCCCTTTGTCAGCTTGCCATATGACTAAGTCTTCCTGTTTCTGTAGTTCCCTCAGTGCTACTTCTTCATCTCGAGAGATTCCTGCTAAGAAGTTTACTAGACTGATCTTTGCAAAGTTGTTGAAGGTCATGGTGAACCAAAGTATAAAATGTATCTATAAAGTTTCCCTTAGATTGGTAAGGGGAAAAAAGGGATTTAGATCTAAAAGTAGAATGAACGATCTAACAGTTTATATCAGATGCCAAGGTGTCAGAGGTATTAATCACTTCAGGAGTAACCATAACTTGTTAACCCATATGATCATTGGATTCCAACCATAATGAGGCTAGATTCTCCAAGTGACGTTGATCTCTGACATCAAATATGAACCATAGGTATAAGGGAAATACCCAAATGTCTAGGGACAAACCATGGGTGCATGCCCCAATGAATCAGGCCAGAAATGCTTTAGAGCAAAGAGACAAATGTTCTACCTAGACAGTGTATCAAAGGAGCCATACGTGACACTTGATCAGTGCTGCAGTTCAGTCTATGGAGCTGCCATTTCCCCATTGAGTTAGCCACATAGAGTTCTATTCTATAAATTACTCTGTCCCTGCTCTGACTGTATGTTGGATCCCTCGCTGGTTACAGTATGTGCGTGCATTTGTACATATGCTTTAAAATTTAAAGTTTAAATAGTACTCACACTAACTTATATCTGTGTATTATATTGGTGCCTGATTTGTGATTTAGTTTTCTAGAGGTTGATTTTACATAAGTGAAATTCCCAGACTTTGGAAGTACAACCTGATATCTTTTGGTGAAGTGGTTTCACCATTTTATTCCCACGGAGAGAGACTAATGTGGTGTGCGTCAAAGGGAAGTACCACAGGTTCCACATTTCTGAGGATATGTGGGAACATGGCCGAGGAAGGGGCATCCTGCCCCGAAACGTTGCTCCCCTTACTCCACACACAGCAGCTCTTTTTCGCCAATCGCATTTCCCCCACATATATATATTTTCCCTTGTTTCCTCCATTTCCCTCCCTCCCCTCCCCCATCACGCCAGAATGGCTAATGTTGGTTGGTACACTTAGATCCCTATATTTAGTTATTTTTGTAGCATCCGTGCCCAAGGACTGATACTCAGACAGAGGTATATTATGAACAGGATCTTTATTGGGGAAAATCCACGGCAGATCTTACAGCGATGCAAGGTCTCAGAGGCTCCATACCTCTGGATGGTGCTTTGCCCCTGGTAGTATAGGGCATCTGGGGCTGAATCAGATGTTCCTCCAACCCAAAGGCTGGAGGTGAGCACACTCATCCTGCCATGGGAGAGTCTGATAACTCTACTGCTTCCTCACTCCTCCAGAGCAGGAACAGGACTGACTCTAAATTTGGTAGTCCCCTAATTAGGACAGAAGGGACGGGCTCATGGTCTATACCTACCCTGATAGGCTTAGACAGGCCATGAGTCACCACCATAGTCATCAGGAGTCATCATAGAGGAGCATGGGTTAGGTCACAAACCCATAAAATTAACCCCTTACAGCCTACAGATAGCAGGACTTACATAACTGTGTGGGGAAAGATAGGCAGAATGACGTGTGTGTGTGTACACAGTTGATGTCATTTGTTAAAAAAAAAATTGTGTTCCGGTTTTTACATGTGCAAATCTGGTCACCCTATTTAGGAATGCCTGCAGAACCCTGTTGAAATGCACTGTCGACAGTTGCACACACATGCAGTTCTGTAAAATGTATAAATTTTTATGAATTGATCAATTTTACACACCAGGTGGCAGCACTCAGATTAGGCATAACATACAAGGAGGGGGGTGATCTTTGCACACTGCAAGCAGTTTAACAACATACTCCATTTTCCTTTGAATGCAGTACAAAGATCATATAGCAGCTGGAAGTTGCATTGCAGGAGAGAACATCTGAAATAGGTACAGTACGTGCTCTCCAGAATTATAGATCCCATCAAACAATACTGACAAAAATAAAATAATGCAGTCAGATAATAACACTTACTGTACATGTCAACTTTCACTATTTTTGTGTGAGTCTCACAGATAACGATCAGTACTTTACCATCAAATTACCAGATTTGTTTTGGCCCCAAATCTCACTGATTTGAGTTCTTGAAAATTAACATATGTGATAACATGTCTCCTTATCCCAAACCTGCATCATTAAAGGTCATTAGGAGAAATGTAACCCCTTCGTTGCCAGACTGTGCAACTGTATGACAGCAGGATTACATAGCACCAAAGGTTACAAATGATAGAGAATGTACAAAAAACAGGCATCGCAGTGTTTTTGTCTACTAATTGTTTGTCAATTTAGACATTTCTTGCCTCCCAAGAAAAATATAATCCAAGAGTTCCTATAAACGTATGGTAAAAGTGAAACACCACCAACAAAAGTGTTTAAATGGTTTTGGAGAAAACTAATTCAAAACCCTGGATTGCATGGGGCCAATTTAGGGTTTTTAGCCATCAGACAAGGGTAGTAGGGGCACATGTGCTTATTTATGACGCCCATGGCAAAACAGATCTGGCTGGGACTGACACATCATGCATGGCCAGAGGCTCAAACAGGTGGCAAGTTGTCCTTTATGCCTTTTCTCATTACCTTGTATCCAGTCCATTCATTTTCATTATTAAACCAAGTGAAATTTCAAAAAGGCGAATGCATCGACAAATTCGGGAGAGCTCACAGTCCCATCAGACTTGAGTTGGAACAGTTGGCAACAAAATCAGGACAGTCCTACCACCTTTGGGACAATTGTGGCAACCCTACAGCCAGGTGCTATCCTTGAACACATTTAAATTCAGCAAGTGTTGGCTTATTGGTACAAGACTGTGTCAGGAAGATGAATGGACCAAAGTAAATTAGCAAAAGAAAATATTGTCACTGTATAAAAAGTAAACTCTTCACATCTCTAAACAGATAGATCAATAAGAAGGCTGTAGCTTTTCACCCTATATTGTTATGTTGCAGCACCTGGCAGTGTGTGTACTGCCAGCAGTGTGATAGGACTAGTGCAGGCGTCCCCAACGCGGTGCCGTGGGCACCATGGCACCCACCAAGTCTTTTGTGGGTTTGACTGGCCAACCAGTTTATAATACGGCGAAGATTAGGGGTCTCCAACACGTCTATCGCGAGCTGCCGGTAGCTCGCTGGCTGCCAATGAGTAGCTCGCTGAAGTGCTGCCGACAGCTGAGCGTGCGTCTTTCTCGTGCCGGTCTGCGCCAGAAGTCGGGCCCGTCTGTATGTCATGCCCAGCATTCGCTAGCGAGACCGGCGTGATACTGGAAGCCTTCCCCCAAGGTTAGGTATTGTGTGTGTGTGTGTGTGTGTGTGTGTGTGTGTGTGTGTGTGTGTGTGTGTGTGTGTGTGTGTGTGTGTGTGTGTGTGTGTGTGTGTGTGTGTGTGTGTGTGTGTGTGTGTGTGTGTGCGCGCGCGTGCGTGTTAATTGGTTGGTACACGCCACTCTCTCCTGAACTCTCAAGTGTACACTTCGGCACAAAAAGATTGGGGACCCCTGCACTAGGGGGTAAAGAATACCACTACTTATTTACAAATGTAAACTTTCACTTACTTTTTTTTAAAGAAAATATATTTCAGTACCGCTTGATTTTTAAAGCCATGTTTGAACAGTAATTAGCAGGTTAAGATAGCAAGATGGCTTCCAATTGGAAGGAACAGTTGATGAGTTCTGGAATTCTTCCAGAAAGAATTGGAAGATAAACAATGTGTTTAAAAAAAATTATTTAACTGAATCATCCTGACTTATAGCGAGGAGTCCACTAAAGGTGGGAACAAAGCAAATAAAGGGGACAGTGTGAAGGCATAGCAGGCCACAGGGATTCTCTATAGTCCAAAGTGGCATTTCTGGACATTTTTGGATGTAAATCCCCATTGAAGTCACAGGGTATTTTCATCTGAAAACAGCCTTACCAGTCTCTTTGGACTATATACAATATGCCCTTAGATCCAGATCCACACAGCTCTGTTAAGTCAGGGCTCATAACGTGACTTTACCTAAAACAGGAGAATGTGTTGTGGCCTGAGTTAACATGGTATTCTCAAAGCTAATTATATGCAAAAACAAAGTCCGCATTACATCTCTTTTTCCCATAGGCTTAACGTCACGTAGTCATTGTAGCATAACGTTGCATTATCTTCAAGTATTAGTACACGTTATGCCTGTCTTGGTGTTACTCGTTTCCATGCCCCGAAATGGGGCTTTTGCAGAAGTGGAGAGAGTGGAGATGGAAATAACCCCAGGAAATAATACTAGCCTATGCTATTTAAATTATACCTAAATGTGGCATTACACCCATCCACTCGCTGCAAAAGCCTCTTTTCAGCATAAAGGATAGGAGTTACACCAAGTATTGGTATAACTTACTGTAAGTAATGTAATGTTACGTTCCCCCGTTAACCTTGTTAGACTTTTGTGAATGTGATAGTGCCTCGTTTGCATGTCATGTCGAGTCATTAACTATAACAGCCGTTACAGGATAAAGCTTGGCTTAACGTTAACTTATTGTCCTTGGAACATACACCGTTAGTGTTAACGTGACAAAGTTAGAATAACACCAAGTTAAGTGACTTAACGGAGCTTTGTGGATCTTTGCCTCAGAGGCCAGGGGCCTGCATCTGCTGATTTAGCTCTGTAAATGTTAAACCTGACGAGTTCATCATTTTAAAACTCATAATAACATACAAAACATGCAGACAGCAATCAGTAAGCACAATCCCAAAAGTAGCCTAAAATATAATAAAAAATGTTTCCTCTTTTGTGCATTTACTTGAAAACATAAGTTGCAGAAGAAGATTCTTTTAATGTAAGCAGGGGAGGTCCCCGAACCAAAAATGCTCCGTTTTCTGCTCTGGGGATCTCCTGGTTCCCGAGACGCTTATTGGGGAAGGTACTGGTGTCACCTCCTGTTTTGCACTGCGATTTTAAAGGGTGGTCCAATAAAGTTGCGGCTTTCTATTGGCCCACAAGATGCAGGTTATGTGACAAGACATAGTGTTTCTCCTAAAAGGGAATATGACGCAGGTACTTTCACTGGTAGTTATCTAGTGAGCAGGGTTCAGCTAAAAGAAACATGCATCTGGGATTTCTGCTTAAAGGATTGGCACAGGAACTGCTAACTGGTATGTGTTCATGTTTAACACAGGAATGACTGTTTCCGCAGGTGTCAGCATGGGTCGTCTAGATGGAAAAGTCATTGTACTCTCAGCTGCAGCGCAAGGAATCGGACGGGCTGCTGCCATTGTAAGTCTATACATTATGACCTGCCTTTTCCAGCATTGCCTCTCATTGTATCAGCTTATTTAAAGGGGTAGTCCCACCTATCTCACAATAAAGGCAACTAACCAATGTAGTTGGCTTTCTAAAATAAATGTAATCACTCTTAAAGCCAAGACCTCCCTCCCCTGTTCATTTTCTTAATCCTTGCCATGACAGGGGTCTCCTGAAACAGTGTTATCCTGGCCTATGTTCCAGGGAGCCACCCCAGCAACATTGTTACAACATTGTGAGAACCTCGTAGGTCCAACCCACAGGCGCCCTAGGTAAACATATCTAACTTAAACCACCCCATCAAGTAATGGCACGTCACATCATAATGCACACAGCCTGGTGGCAGATATGGAGAGCTATAAAGTTTAGACAGAAAGCAGACAAAGAAAGAAAGGAATACAAAGAAAAAGTCTGCCTCGGCGCTTGGATCCTGGTATATGATGGCGTTATTCTCCAATCGATATGTGGGAAAAACAACAACAGTACATATCTTTCAATAAAATATATATATATATATATAACAATCAGTTTGGTTTTTAAACACCTCTGCGCATACACATTAGAGTGGAATATATCTAATGATGAAAGACACCTGAAACTTTGCAGGCAAACTAAGGGAACCTTAGGAGTGTGCACCTGGGGGATCTTTTGTTTAAAAATTTATTTAGACACATTAATTGATTTAATTAGTGATTAAAATGTCTCTAACAAGCAAGTCAGCCAGTGGGTGTTGTACATGGTAGGCTATGTATCTGGCATGTGACATCATAATGCACATAGTGCAAACCAAAATGTGACAGGGCGGCGATCCCACAGATAATGTAGAGTAAGCTCCTGTGAATAATTTTTACATTGCCATCGGTGGAATAACCATATACAATTCTAAACAGTGATAGTGCAGACATTACTTCCTCTGTGATTAAAATCAATAAGTGATCATTTGTGCAGATGTAGGTAGTTTCTTCAGATGTAGGTTGTCTTCAAAGGAAATGGGGAGCGGAGAACCATGGAAAAACAGACAAAAAGTGGGACACGATAGTGTAGAATTGCGATGGTTCATCAATAGGAAAACATAATAGTCCTCCAAAGTTTCTACTCACATTTTAAATGTAAAAAATAAGCCTGTCATATTCAGTAGCAAAGGTGTATCTGGGATCTCGAGTATCGGTGAGAGAGGAGAGAGAAAGCGACATACAATAGCGCAAATGGTATAAAAGCAAATATACTTTATATAAAAAATATATAAACACCCTTCCAGAGTGCGCACTTACAGAAAGGCCACTCTTTTGAGCATATAGAAGATAATGAAACCTGCAACTCCCGGGAGTAGGCGAGTTGCAATCACACCACTTCCGTCACACTGGGATCTGCTGTGATTGCAACTCACTCCTCTCTCATTCTCTTCCCCTGCTCTCTCTCCCCCCCTGCTTTCTCCCTGCCCCCCTCTCCACTGTTCTCTCCCCCATCTCTTCCCCCCCATTGCGCTCTCCCGCCCTCCCTGCGCTCTCTCCCCCTCCCCCCGCGCTCTCCCTCCCCCGCGCTCTCTCTCCCTCCCCCGCGCTCTCTCCCTCCCCCCCGCGCTCTCTCTCCCTCCCCCCGCGCTTTCTCTCCCTCCCCCCCGCGCTCTCTCCCTCCCCCGCGCTATCTCCCTCCCCCCCGCGCTATCTCCCTCCCCCCCGCGCTATCTCCCTCCCCCCCGCACTCTCTCCCTCCCCCCCTCGCTCTCTCTCTCCCTTCCCCCGCGCTCTCTCTCCCTCCCCCCGCGCTCTCTCCCTCCCCCGCGCTCTCTCCCTCCCCATGCTCTCTCCCTCCCCACGCTCTCTCCCTCCCCATGCTCTCTCCCTCCCCCCCACGCTTTCTCCCTTCCCCCACGCTCTCTCCCTCCCCCCCACGCTCTCTCCCTCCCCCCCCATGCTCTCTCCCACCCCCATGCTCTCTCCCCCCCACGCTCTCTCCCTCCCCCCCACGCTCTCTCCCTCCCTCCCCACGCTCTCTCCCTCCCTCCCCACGCTCTCTCCCTCCCCACGCTCTCTCCCTCCCCACGCTCTCTCCCTCCCCAGGCTCTCTCCCTCCCCCCATGCTCTCTCCCCCCCACGCTCTCTCCCTCCCCCCCACGCTCTCTCCCTCCCTCCCCACGCTCCCTCCCTCCCCACGCTCTCTCCCTCCCCAGGCTCTCTCCCTCCCTCCCCACAATCTCCCTCCCTCCCCACAATCTCCCTCCCTCCCCACACTCTCTCCCTCCCCACGCTCTCTCCCTCCCCACGCTCTCTCCCTCCCCACGCTCTCTCCCTCCCCACGCTCTCCCCCTCCCCACGCTCCCTCCCCCACACGCTCTCTCCCTCACCCCCCCACGCTCTCTCCCTCCCCACGCTCTCTCCCTCCCCCCACGCTCTCTCCCTCCCTCCCCCCACACGCTCTCTCCCACCCTCCCCCCACGCGCTCTCTCCCACCCTCCCCCCACGCGCTCTCTCCAAACCCTCCCCCCACGCGCTCCCTCCCCCCACGCGCTCTCTCCCTCTCCCCACGCGCTCCCTCCCTCCCCCCACGCGCTCCCTCCCTCTCCCCACGCGCTCCCTCCCTCCCCCCACGCGCTCCCTCCCTCCCCCCCACGCGCTCTCTCCCTCCCCCCCTCGCTCTCTCTCTCCCTTCCCCCGCGCTCTCTCCCCCTTCCCCGCGCTCTCCCTCCCTCCGCGCTCTCTCCCTCCCCCCGCGCTCTCTCCCTCCCCCCGCGCTCTCTCCCTCCCCCCGCGCTCTCTCCCTCCCCCCGCGCTCTCTCCCTCCCCACGCTCTCTCCCTCCCCATGCTCTCTCCCTCCCCCCCACACTTTCTCCCTCCCCCCCATGCTTTCTCCCTTCCCCCCCACGCTTTCTCCCTCCCCCCCCACGCTCTCTCCCTCCCCCCCACGCTCTCTCTCCCTCCCACCCCCCACGCTCTCTCCCTCCCACCCCCCACGCTCTCTCCCCCCCACGCTCCCTCCCCCCCCACGCTCTCTCCCTCCCCCCCCACGCTCTCTCCCTCCCCCCCCACGCTCTCTCCCTCCCCCCCACGCTCTCTCCCTCCCCCCCATGCTCTCTCCCCCCCATGCTCTCCCCCCCACGCTCTCTCCCTCCCCCCCACGCTCTCTCCCTCCCCCCCACGCTCTCTCCCTCCCTCCCCATGCTCTCTCCCTCCCCACGCTCTCCCCCTCCCCACGCGCTCTCCCTCCCCACGCTCCCTCCCCCACACGCTCTCTCCCTCACCCCCCCACGCTCTCTCCCTCCCCCCCACGCTCTCTCCCTCCCACCCCCCACGCTCTCTCCCCCCCCACGCTCTCTCCCTCCCCCCCCACGCTCTCTCCCTCCCCCCGCGCTCTCTCCCTCCCCACGCTCTCTCCCTCCCCACGCTCTCTCCCTCCCCACGCTCTCTCCCTCCCCACGCTCTCTCCCTCCCCACGCTCTCTCCCTCCCCACGCTCTCTCCCTCCCCACGCTCTCTCCCTCCCCCCCACACTTTCTCCCTGCCCCCCACACTTTCTCCCTCCCCCCCACGCTTTCTCCCTTCCCCCCCACGCTTTCTCCCTTCCCCCCCACGCTCTCTCCCTCCCCCCCACGCTCTCTCCCTCCCCCCCCCCACGCTCTCTCTCCCTCCCCCCCACGCTTTCTCCCTTCCCCCCCACGCTCTCTCCCTCCCCCCCACGCTCTCTCCCTCCCCCCCCCACGCTCTCTCTCCCTCCCCCCCACGCTCTCTCCCTCCCACCCCCCACGCTCTCCCTCCCCCCACGCTCTCTCCCTCCCCCCCACGCTCTCTCCCTCCCCCCCCACGCTCTCTCCCTTCCCCCCCCATGCTCTCTCCTCCCCCCCATGCTCTCTCCCCCCCATGCTCTCTCCCCCCCACGCTCTCTCCCTCCCCCCCACGCTCTCTCCCTCCCTCCCCACGCTCTCTCCCTCCCTCCCCACGCTCTCTCCCTCCCTCCCCACGCTCTCCCTCCCCACACTCTCTCCCTCCCCACGCTCTCTCCCTCCCCACGCTCTCTCCCTCCCCACTCTCTCCCCCTCCCCACGCTCTCTCCCTCCCCACGCTCCCTCCCCCACACGCTCTCTCCCTCACCCCCCCACGCTCTCTCCCTCCCCACGCTCTCTCCCTCCCCCCACGCTCTCTCCCTCCCTCCCCCCACGCGCTCCCTCCCCCCACGCGCTCTCTCTCACCCTCCCCCCACGCGCTCTCTCCCACCCTCCCCCCACGCGCTCTCTCCCACCCTCCCCCGCGCTCCCTCCCTCCCCCCCACGCGCTCCCTCCCTCCCCCCATGCGCTCTCTCCCTCCCTCCCCCCCACGCTCTGTCCCTCCCCCCACGCTCTGTCACTCCCCCCCCACGCTCTATCTCCCTCCCCACGCTCTCTCCCTCCCTCCCCACGCTCTCTCCCTCCCACGCTCTCTCCCTCCCCCCCCACGCTCTCTCCCTCCCCCTCCCCCCACGCTCTCCCCCTCCCCCCATGCTCTCTCCCTCCCCCTCCCCCCACGCTCTCTCCCTCCCCCCCACGCGCTCCCTCCCCCCCACTCGCTCTCTCCCTCCTCCCCACTCGCTCTCTCCCTCCCCCCCACGCGCTCTCTCCCTCCCCCCCACGTGCTCTCTCCCTCCCCCCCACGCGCTCTCTCCCTCCCCCCCCCACACGCACTCTCTCCCTCCCCCCCCCCACGCGCATCCTCCCTCCCCCCCCCACGCGCTCTCTCCCTCCCCCCCATGCGCTCTCTCCCCCCCCCCCCACGCGCTCTCTCCCTCCCCCCCATGCGCTCTCTCCCCCCCCACGCGCTCTCTCCCTCCCCCCCCGCTCTCTCCCCCCCACGCGCTCTCTCCCTCCCCCCCACGCGATCTCTCCCCCCCCCACACGCTCTCTCCCTCCCCCCCACGCGCTCTCTCCCACCCCCCCCCACTCGCTCTCTCTCTCCCCCCCAACTCGCTCCCTCCCCCCCCGACGCGCTCTCTCCCTCCCTCCCCCCCCACGCGCTCTCTCCCTCCCTCCCCCCCCACGCGCTCTCTCCCTCCCCACGCGCTCTCTCATCCCTCCCCCCCATGCGCTCTCTCCCCCCCACGCGCTCTCCCCCCCTACGTGCTCTCTCCCTCCCCCCCACGCTCTCTCTCCCTCCCCCCCCACGCGCTCTCTCCCTCCCCCCCCACGCGCTCTCTCCCTCCCCCTCCACGCGCTCTCTCCCTCCCCCTCCACGCGCTCTCTCCCTCCCCCCCCACGCGCTCTCTCCCTCCCCCCCCACGCGGTCTCTCCCTCCCCCCCACGCGGTCTCTCCCTCCCTTCCACGCGATCTCTCCCTCCCCCCCACGCGATCTCTCCCTCCCCCCCACGCGATCTCTCCCTCCTCCCCACGTGCTCTCTCCCTCCCCCCCCCCCACGCGCTCTCTCCTCCCCCCACTCGCTCTCTCTCTCCCCCCCCCCCACTCGCTCCCTCCCTCCCCCCCGACGCGCTCTCTCCCTCCCCCCCACGCGCTCTCTCCCTCCCCACGCGCTCTCTCATCCCTCCCCCCCACGCGCTCTCTCCCCCCGCCCACGTGCTCTCTCCCTCCCCCCCACGCGCTCTCTCCCTCCCCCCCACGCGCTCCCTCCCCCCCACGCGCTCTCTCCCTCCCCCCCACGCGCTCTCTCCCTCCCCCCCACACGCTCTCTCCCTCCCCCCCACGCGCTCTCTCCCTCCCCCCCACGCGCTCTCTCCCTCCCCCCCCACACGCACTCTCTTCCTCCCCCCCACGCGCTCTCTCCCTCCCCCCCCCACGCGCTCTCTCCCTCCCCCCCATGCGCTCTCTCCCCCCCACGCGCTCTCTCCCTCCCCCCCCACGCGCTCTCTCCCTCCCCCCCCCGCTCTCTCCCCCCACGCGCTCTCTCCCTCCCCCCCACGCGATCTCTCCCTCCCCCCCCCCACACGCTCTCTCCCTCCCCCCCACGCGCTCTCTCCCTCCCCATGCTCTCTCCCTCCCCACGCTCTCTCCCTCCCCACGCTCTCTCCCTCCCCACGCTCTCTCCCTCCCCCCCACACTTTCTCCCTCCCCCCCACGCTTTCTCCCTTCCCCCCCACGCTCTCTCCCTCCCCCCCACGCTCTCTCCCTCCCCCCCCACGCTCTCTCTCCCTCCCCCCCACGCTCTCTCCCTCCCACCCCCCACGCTCTCCCACCCCCCACGCTCTCCCTCCCCCCACGCTCTCTCCCTCCCCCCCACGCTCTCTCCCTCCCCCCCCACGCTCTCTCCCTCCCCCCCCATGCTCTCTCCTCCCCCCCATGCTCTCTCCCCCCCATGCTCTCTCCCCCCCACGCTCTCTCCCTCCCCCCCACGCTCTCTCCCTCCCTCCCCACGCTCTCTCCCTCCCTCCCCACGCTCTCTCCCTCCCTCCCCACGCTCTCTCCCTCCCTCCCCACGCTCTCTCCCTCCCTCCCCACACTCTCTCCCTCCCCACGCTCTCTCCCTCCCCACGCTCTCCCCCTCCCCACGCTCTCTCCCTCCCCACGCTCCCTCCCCCACACGCTCTCTCCCTCACCCCCCCCACGCTCTCTCCCTCCCCCCACGCTCTCTCCCTCCCCCCACGCTCTCTCCCTCCCCCCACGCGCTCCCTCCCTCCCCCCACGCGCTCCCTCCCTCCCCCCACGCGCTCTCTCTCACCCTCCCCCACGCGCTCTCTCCCACCCTCCCCCCACGCGCTCCCTCCACCCCATGCGCTCCCTCCCTCCCCCCCATGCGCTCTCTCCCTCCCTCCCCCCCACGCTCTGTCCCTCCCCCCACGCTCTGTCACTCCCCCCCCACGCTCTATCTCCCTCCCCCCCCACGCTCTATCTCCCTCCCCACGCTCTCTCCCTCCCTCCCCACGCTCTCTCCCTCCCCACGCTCTCTCCCTCCCCACGCTCTCTCCCTCCCACGCTCTCTCCCTCCCCCCCCACGCTCTGTCCCTCCCCCCCCACGCTCTGTCCCTCCCCCCCACGCTCTCTCTCCCTCCCCCCCATGCTCTCGCTCCCTCCGCCCATGTTCTCGCTCCCTCCCCCCCACGCGCTCGCTCCCCCCATGCGCTCCCTCCCCCCCCCTCGCTCCCTCCATCCCCCCTGTGCTCTCTCCCTCCCCCCGCGCTCTCTCCCTCCCCCTCCCCCCACGCTCTCCCCCTCCCCCCACGCTCTCTCCCTCCCCCCACACTCTCCCCCTCCCCCCACGCTCTCTCCCTCCCCCCACACTCTCCCCCTCCCCCCACGCTCTCTCCCTCCCCCTCCCCCCATGCTCTCTCCCTCCCCCCCACGCGCTCCCTCCCCCCCACTCGTTCTCTCCCTCCCCCCCACTCGCTCTCTCCCTCCCCCCCACGCGCTCTCTCCCTCCCCCCCACGTGCTCTCTCCCTCCCCCCCACGCGCTCTCTCCCTCCCTCCTCACGCGCTCCCCCCCCTCCCCACGCGCTCTCTCATCCCTCCCCCCCACGCGCTCTCTCCCTCCCCCCCACGCGCTCTCTCCCTCCCCCCCCACGCGCTCTCTACCTCCCCCCCACGCGCTCTCTACCTCCCCCCCACGCGGTCTCTCCCTCCCCCCCACGCGGTCTCTCCCTCCCCCCCCACGCGCTCTCTCCCTCCCCCCCCACGCGCTCTCTCCCTCCCCCCCCATGCGCTCTCTCCCTCCCCCCCACGCGCTCTCTCCCTCCCCCCCCACGCGCTCTCTCCCTCCCCCCCCACGCGCTCTCTCCCTCCCCCCCACGTGCTCTCTCCCTCCCCCCCACGCGCTCTCTCCCTCCCCCCCCCACACGCACTCTCTCCCTCCCCCCCCCACGCGCATCCTCCCTCCCCCCCCCACGCGCTCTCTCCCTCCCCCCCATGCGCTCTCTCCCCCCCCCCCACGCGCTCTCTCCCTCCCCCCCATGCGCTCTCTCCCCCCCCACGCGCTCTCTCCCTCCCCCCCCGCTCTCTCCCCCCCACGCGCTCTCTCCCTCCCCCCCACGCGATCTCTCCCCCCCCCACACGCTCTCTCCCTCCCCCCCACGCGCTCTCTCCCACCCCCCCCCACTCGCTCTCTCTCTCCCCCCCAACTCGCTCCCTCCCCCCCCGACGCGCTCTCTCCCTCCCTCCCCCCCCACGCGCTCTCTCCCTCCCTCCCCCCCCACGCGCTCTCTCCCTCCCCACGCGCTCTCTCATCCCTCCCCCCCATGCGCTCTCTCCCCCCCACGCGCTCTCCCCCCCTACGTGCTCTCTCCCTCCCCCCCACGCTCTCTCTCCCTCCCCCCCCACGCGCTCTCTCCCTCCCCCCCCACGCGCTCTCTCCCTCCCCCTCCACGCGCTCTCTCCCTCCCCCTCCACGCGCTCTCTCCCTCCCCCCCCACGCGCTCTCTCCCTCCCCCCCCACGCGGTCTCTCCCTCCCCCCCACGCGGTCTCTCCCTCCCTTCCACGCGATCTCTCCCTCCCCCCCACGCGATCTCTCCCTCCCCCCCACGCGATCTCTCCCTCCTCCCCACGTGCTCTCTCCCTCCCCCCCCCCCACGCGCTCTCTCCTCCCCCCACTCGCTCTCTCTCTCCCCCCCCCCACTCGCTCCCTCCCTCCCCCCCGACGCGCTCTCTCCCTCCCCCCCACGCGCTCTCTCCCTCCCCACGCGCTCTCTCATCCCTCCCCCCCACGCGCTCTCTCCCCCCGCCCACGTGCTCTCTCCCTCCCCCCCACGCGCTCTCTCCCTCCCCCCCACGCGCTCCCTCCCCCCCACGCGCTCTCTCCCTCCCCCCCACGCGCTCTCTCCCTCCCCCCCACACGCTCTCTCCCTCCCCCCCACGCGCTCTCTCCCTCCCCCCCACGCGCTCTCTCCCTCCCCCCCCACACGCACTCTCTTCCTCCCCCCCACGCGCTCTCTCCCTCCCCCCCCCACGCGCTCTCTCCCTCCCCCCCATGCGCTCTCTCCCCCCCACGCGCTCTCTCCCTCCCCCCCCACGCGCTCTCTCCCTCCCCCCCCCGCTCTCTCCCCCCACGCGCTCTCTCCCTCCCCCCCACGCGATCTCTCCCTCCCCCCCCCACACGCTCTCTCCCTCCCCCCCACGCGCTCTCTCCCTCCCCATGCTCTCTCCCTCCCCACGCTCTCTCCCTCCCCACGCTCTCTCCCTCCCCACGCTCTCTCCCTCCCCCCCACACTTTCTCCCTCCCCCCCACGCTTTCTCCCTTCCCCCCCACGCTCTCTCCCTCCCCCCCACGCTCTCTCCCTCCCCCCCCACGCTCTCTCTCCCTCCCCCCCACGCTCTCTCCCTCCCACCCCCCACGCTCTCCCACCCCCCACGCTCTCCCTCCCCCCACGCTCTCTCCCTCCCCCCCACGCTCTCTCCCTCCCCCCCCACGCTCTCTCCCTCCCCCCCCATGCTCTCTCCTCCCCCCCATGCTCTCTCCCCCCCATGCTCTCTCCCCCCCACGCTCTCTCCCTCCCCCCCACGCTCTCTCCCTCCCTCCCCACGCTCTCTCCCTCCCTCCCCACGCTCTCTCCCTCCCTCCCCACGCTCTCTCCCTCCCTCCCCACGCTCTCTCCCTCCCTCCCCACACTCTCTCCCTCCCCACGCTCTCTCCCTCCCCACGCTCTCCCCCTCCCCACGCTCTCTCCCTCCCCACGCTCCCTCCCCCACACGCTCTCTCCCTCACCCCCCCCACGCTCTCTCCCTCCCCCCACGCTCTCTCCCTCCCCCCACGCTCTCTCCCTCCCCCCACGCGCTCCCTCCCTCCCCCCACGCGCTCCCTCCCTCCCCCCACGCGCTCTCTCTCACCCTCCCCCACGCGCTCTCTCCCACCCTCCCCCCACGCGCTCCCTCCACCCCATGCGCTCCCTCCCTCCCCCCCATGCGCTCTCTCCCTCCCTCCCCCCCACGCTCTGTCCCTCCCCCCACGCTCTGTCACTCCCCCCCCACGCTCTATCTCCCTCCCCCCCCACGCTCTATCTCCCTCCCCACGCTCTCTCCCTCCCTCCCCACGCTCTCTCCCTCCCCACGCTCTCTCCCTCCCCACGCTCTCTCCCTCCCACGCTCTCTCCCTCCCCCCCCACGCTCTGTCCCTCCCCCCCCACGCTCTGTCCCTCCCCCCCACGCTCTCTCTCCCTCCCCCCCATGCTCTCGCTCCCTCCGCCCATGTTCTCGCTCCCTCCCCCCCACGCGCTCGCTCCCCCCATGCGCTCCCTCCCCCCCCCTCGCTCCCTCCATCCCCCCTGTGCTCTCTCCCTCCCCCCGCGCTCTCTCCCTCCCCCTCCCCCCACGCTCTCCCCCTCCCCCCACGCTCTCTCCCTCCCCCCACACTCTCCCCCTCCCCCCACGCTCTCTCCCTCCCCCCACACTCTCCCCCTCCCCCCACGCTCTCTCCCTCCCCCTCCCCCCATGCTCTCTCCCTCCCCCCCACGCGCTCCCTCCCCCCCACTCGCTCTCTCCCTCCCCCCCACTCGCTCTCTCCCTCCCCCCCACGCGCTCTCTCCCTCCCCCCCACGTGCTCTCTCCCTCCCCCCCACGCGCTCTCTCCCTCCCTCCTCACGCGCTCCCCCCCTCCCCACGCGCTCTCTCATCCCTCCCCCCCACGCGCTCTCTCCCTCCCCCCCACGCGCTCTCTCCCTCCCCCCCCACGCGCTCTCTACCTCCCCCCCACGCGCTCTCTACCTCCCCCCCACGCGGTCTCTCCCTCCCCCCCACGCGGTCTCTCCCTCCCCCCCCACGCGCTCTCTCCCTCCCCCCCCACGCGCTCTCTCCCTCCCCCCCCATGCGCTCTCTCCCTCCCCCCCACGCGCTCTCTCCCTCCCCCCCCACGCGCTCTCTCCCTCCCCCCCCACGCGCTCTCTCCCTCCCCCCCACGCGCTCTCTCCCTCCCCCCCACGCTCTCTCTCCCTCCCCCATGCGCTCTCTCCCTCCCCCACACGCTCTCCCTCCCCCCCCCACGCACTCTCTCCCTCCCCCCCCCACTCGCTCTCTCTCCCCCCCCCCACTCGCTCTCTCTCTCCCCCCCCACTCGCTCTCTCCCTGCCTCCCCCGACGCGCTCTCTCCCTCCCCCCCCACGCGCTCTCTCCCTCCCCACACGCTCTCTCATCCCTCCCCCCCCCACGCACGCTCTCCCCCCCACGCGCTCTCTCCCCCCCCCACGTGCTCTCTCCCTCCCCCCCACGTGCTCTCTCCCACCCCCCCCCACGCGCTTTCTCCCTCCCCCCCCCCACGCGCTCTCTCCCTCCCCCCCCATGCGCTCTCTCCCTCCCCCCCACGCGCTCTCTCCCTCCCCCCACGCACTCTCTCCCTCCCCCCCCACGCGCTCTCTCCCTCCCCCACGCGCTCTCTCCCTCCCCCACGCGCTCTCTCCCTCCCCCCCAGCTCTCTCCCCCCCACGCGGTCTCTCTCTCCCCCCCACGCGTTCTCTCCCTCCCCCCCCATGCGCTCTCTCCCTCCCCCACGCGCTCTCTCCCTCCCCCACGCGCTCTCTCCCTCCCCCCCACGGTCTCTCTCCCCCCCACGGTCTCTCTCCCCCCCACACGGTCTCTCCCTCCCCGCCACGCGGTCTCTCCCTCCCCCCCACGCGCTCTCTCCCTCCCCCCCACGCGCTCTCTCCCTCCCCCCCCCACGCGCTCTCTCCCTCCCCCCCCCCACGCGCTCTCTCCCTCCCCCCCCACTCGCTCTCTCCCTTCCTCCCCCCGGACGCGCTCTCTCCCTCCCTCCCCACGCGCTCTCTCATCCCTCCCACCCCACGCGCTCTCTCCCCCCCCACGCGCTCTCTCCCCCCCACGCGCTCTCTCCCCCCCCCCACGCGCTCTCTCCCCCCCACACGCTCTCTCCCTCCCCCCCACGCGCTCTCTCCCTCCCCCCCCACGCGCTCTCTCCCTCCCCCCCACGCGCTCTCTCCCTCCCCCCCACGCGCTCTCTCCCTCCCCCCCACGCGCTCTCTCCCTCCCCCCCACGCGCTCTCTCCCTCCCCCCCACGCGCTCTCTCCCTCCCCCCCCATGCGCTCTCTCCCCCCCATGCGCTCCCTCCCCCCCACGTGCTCTCTCCTTCACCCCACGCGCTCTCTCTCCCTCCCCCCCGCTTTTTCCCTCCCCCCGCTCACTCTCCCCCCCGCTCTCTCCTCCACCCTCCTCCCGCTCTCTCTCCCCCCTCCCTCCGCCCTCTCTCTCCCCCCACCCTCCGCCCTCTCTCTCCCCCCACCCTCCGCCCTCTCTCTCCCCCCACCCTCCGCCCTCTCTCTCCACCCTCCCTCCGCCCTCTCCCCCGACTCTCTCCCCCGTCCCTCCCCTCTCTGTCCCCCGACCCTTCCCTCCTCTCTCCCCCCCTTCCCTCCTCTCTCCCCCCCTTCCCTCTCTCTCTCCCCCCTTCCCTCTCCCACGACCCTCCCCTCTCTCCCACGACCCCCTCATCTCTCTCCCCCCTTCCTTTTTTCTCTCCCCCCTTCCCTCTCTCTCCGCCCTTCCCTCCCCCTCTCTCCCCCCTTCCCTCCCCCACTCTCCTCCAACCCTCCCCTCTCTGTCCCCCGACCCTCCCCTTTCTCTCCCCACCTTCCCTCCTCTCTCCCCCCCTTCCCTCTATCCCCCCTTCCCTCTCTCCCCCCTTCCCTCTCCCACGACCCTCCCCTCTCTCTCCCACGACCCCCTCATCTCTCTCCCCCCTTCCTTTTTTCTCTTCCCCCTTCCCTCTCTCTCCGCCCTTCCCTCCCCCTCTCTCCCCCAACCCTCCCCTCTCTCTCCCACGATCCTCCCCTCTCTCTCCCAAGACCCTCCCCTCTCTCTCCCCCCTTGCATTTTTCTCACCCCCCTTCCCTCCCCTCCTCTCTCCCCCCCTTCCCTCCTCTCTCCCCCCTTCCCTCTCTCTCCCCCTTGCTTTCTCTCCCCCCTTCCCTTCCCCGCTCTCTCTCCCCCCTCCCTCTGCTCTCTCTCTCCCCCCCACCCTCCGCCCTCTCTCCCCCCACCCTCCGCCCTCTCTCCCGACCCTCCCTTCTCTCTCCCGACCCTACCCTCTCCCCCCCCTTCCCTCCTCTCTCCCCCCTTCCCTCCCCCCCTTCCCTCCCCCCTCCCCCCCTTCCCTCCCCCCTCCCCCCCTTCCCTCCCCCACTCTCTTCCACGACCCTCCCCTCTCTCTCCCATGACCCCCTCATCTCTCTCCCCCCTTCTTTTTTTCTCTCCCCCCTTCCTTTTTTCTCTCTCCCCCCTTCCCTCTCTCTCCCCCACGACCCTCCCCTCTCTTTCCCACGACCCTCCCCTCTCTCTCCCACGACCCTCCCCTCTCTCTCCCCCCTTGCTTTTTTCTCTCCCCGCTCCCCTCTCTCCCTTGCCTCCCCTCTCTCCCCCATCCCCCCTCACTCAGTTTGCCCCCTTCCCACCACCACTTTGTTTGCCCCCCTCCCACCACCACTTTGTTTGCCCCCCCATTCACATCTCTCCGTTTTCCATTTCGTGTCCCCCCGTTTTGTGTCCCCCCTCCGTTTCGTGTGTGTCCCCGTTTCATGTGCCCCCCCCTGTCAGAGGACAGCAACCAATGCAAGCTCCCAATGCTTGTATTGCATTGGTTTTGCCTTGCTGTCCTCTGATTGGCTAAATTTGGTCATGTGATCTGAAATCGGAGCTACAGATTCAAATTTTTGAAACTCTTGAATCTGAGCCCCGGAGGAGTGCTCACGGGCACGCGCAGGGGGGGCGATAACGCAGGCCACACACATTGTTGCAATGTGTCTCATCGCGACCAGCGTGAGCGCCCGCACCAGCTCAGCGCCACCCTGGACGCAGCCCTAGGCTGCGGTCCCAGTCATGACTGTGACGCGCGCACCCGGCGGGGAGGGCGACGCGTGCACAGCGCTAACCGTGATCTGCGGTCTCCAGGAGAGAGGGAGCTTTCGATGGGAGGGGGCGTGGTCGGGGATTTGCGGCGGCGTGGCCATTACGTCACGCGGCTGGTTCGCCCTCATTGGGTGAACCGCCGGTGGGGGCGTGGCCACGCCTCCGTCGCAAGGTTTAGACTCAATTTCATTGAGTTGTAAAAAACCTTGCAGTACGGCGCGGCTGCACCTTCAGCGTGACGGTGCGTACTGGGCCCAGCCCCATTGAAGGGGCGGTGCTCACACGCACAGCGCACGCCGTGCCGTGCGCACAGGCTGTTACTGGGACCGCAGCCTAAGAGTTGGTGTTCCGAGTGGACTGATCCATCCTGCAAGAGCAGGTCAATCCACAAAGAGCAGCATCTCGAGCATATAAAACAGTATCGTTGAATTAAAGAAAATATGTACAACAGAAAAAGGAATAATGGGCTACCATTTGGGATACAGGGAAGAGAAAAAAAAAAAAAGCGGACCATACTTGCACTGTGACACATCAGCTGGTTGCTCATGACTGCTGTAAAAAGTAGAGGAGGTTATTTAATGATGTGCGCCATGTTTGTGTTTAAGGCATTTGCTAAAGAAGGAGCGCAGGTCATTGCCACGGATACTAATGGTCTGAAGCTGAAGGAACTGGAATCCTATGAAGGTACTTTCTGCTATGTTACTTTCCTAAAATCTGTAATGTATTCATTTAATGTTTTGGGGGTTGCTGGCTTCATTCCCATCCATATTCCTTTATGTATGGTTAAAGTGATACCTGACGCCTTTATCTTCAATATTTCTTATCTTTTCCCTTTTAATAACATGCTAACTCAATGAGTTTGAGTTTTAGAAATATGGCAATGCAATCTGCACTACTTGTTGTATCTTTGTATTCATGCAGTAAACTAAGTGTATGAAACAGTTATGTATGCCTTAATTCCTGTAATCTCATCACACATTTGTCCAGTATCTCCATTCCTGTCACATGCACTTAAGCATATTTTAGTAGTATCGATATATCTATGGTGGTGATGCCATTCTATAAAAACCTCAAAACTGAAACTACTCTTTCATACCCATGGGCCCATAAGTAGAGATGGGTGATCTTTTGAATTTGCCGCAAATATGTTTTAGTTCGGAAAAAGTTGCCAATGTGAGTGTGTATAAAATAAAAATTACAGCAAAATAGAGACAGGTGGAATTGCATGCTTTCACAGGATTTTTAATAACTAAAGATTGTAACAAACTTTTGTTCGTGTGCAAGTAGAAAAGGTTGTCTGAAAGTTCACCGGCTGAATTTATACACATTTTTCCATCTCTACCCATGCATACTATGTTCAGCTCTGTGTTGAAGCGCCTAAAACAAGCCTGTTTGTGTTATCTTGCCACACTGTACTGTACCAAGTAGTAGGAGCATCACTTATAATGTACTATGTTATTCAACTTCTGTAGGTATTCAAACAAGAGTGTTGGATGTCACTAAGAAGGAACAAATTGAAAACCTGTGCAAAGAAATTGATAGAATCGATGTCCTTTTTAACGTAGCTGGGTGAGTAGACTTTTCTGCGTAGTGTGTGTGTGTGTGTGTGTGTGTGTGTGTGTGTGTGTGTGTGTGTGTGTGTGTGTGTGTGTGTGTGTGTGTGTGTGTGTGTGTGTGTGTGTGTGTGTGTGTGTGTGTGTGTGTGTGTGTGTGTGTGGATAAGGTGCTCCAAAAATTTTTTGCTTTTACATTTTATCAAGACAACTATTTCAATTTAAACTGTTTAGAAATGCTTCATTCTTTGTGTAACCTTCCTTGCCCAACTCCTAAGTCATTTTACATCAATGTATATTTACAGGGCGTGCTCAGGCTGTGTTACCTTGTCAGGGTGCAGGATGGCCGATGATAATGCAATGCTGGGCGCAGGGAAATGTATTCATACAAACAAGAGCTTTATTAACCGCCAGTGATACGTGCTCAGTCACAACATACACCTTGTTATATATACAGTCTCTGGTATATTCACGGGTTGTACTGTCGGTATGCTCTTCCCTAGCTCCCCCACTCTCGGACCGCTGGGGGGTACTAAGGCTTGGATCATGATGGTTTACCTCAGGGGTGTGCAAACTGGGGGGACGCAAGATTTTCTAGGGGGGACACAGCATTTACAGAGGCCCCTCGCTCTTCCCCAAGGCATTTAAATTAAATGCCAGGGGAGGCGTGAGGCCTCTAACTTCTCTTACCTGCTCTCAGCCTGCTCTTCGGCAATGCATCGCCATGGCAAAGTGCGTCAAGTGACCTGCGTTTCATTTGACATCGTGTCCTAGGACGGGGGGGGCGCGAGCGCTGGGGCTGCCAGGCAGAGGGGCGCAGCTCAGAAACAATTCCTCTCCTGTATAGCAGCGATAGCGCTCTATCTCCTGGGGGCCTCTGCTGGGCCTTGTACTACACTCTCTCTGACTGTCATCAGTATCCCCATCTCGGGTGCTGAATGCCACCCAGTTACCTGCATTAACTACGTACCCTCAGGCTGGGTTGATCCTACGATGCCTGGGGACTGTGGCTTGGGGAAACCCGTCTAGGCATAGCTTTCCTCTGAGAAACAAGAGAGTAGTATGGAACCATTCCCATGGACACTATCGGGACAGGACACTGTCCCTAACTACAAAACAAGAAAGGGGGATTCCTACACTGTAATAGACCCATCCTTACACTAAACATATTTACACTATTTACAGTGAGGCTTCTCCACTAGATCTCGGGCCAGGAGCCCGAGTTCCAGCACACTCTCCCTCACAATATACATACAGTATACTACTGTGATGTCACCGTCACCAGGCAAAAGTGGGCGGGACTTAGGTCCTGCCAAGTCACCCAGTACCATGAAACGGAAGAGAAGCGTTACTCTGTGTGAGCCTACACCATTAAACCTCAAACGCCCACGTAATACCAAAGGCGGGGTTACATTTATTAATATTTACAAAGTGGTAAAACTAACAATTCGTGTTTGTTTTGGCCATAGTGCCTCCTCATAAAGATTTTATTTCCGGATTTAAGCTCCAGAAAGGCTCTGATGCTCACTATTAACTTTAATAGGCACTTGTGTGGGTCC